>NW_010972468.1:3167013-3208341 GCF_000737465.1 Haliaeetus leucocephalus | reverse complement strand
CAGGTGGGGACTCACCAGAGCAGAGTAGAGGGACAGAATCACCCCCCTCAACCTGTTGACCAAGCTTCTTTTGATGCAGCCCAGAATATGGTTGGTTTTCTGGGCTGCAAGCACACATTGCCAGGTCATGTTGAGCTTCTCATCAACCAACACCCCCAAGTCCTTCTCCTCAGGGCTGCTCTCAACCCACTCATGGCCCAGCCTGTATTTGTTCTTGGGATTGCCCTGACCCATGTGCAGGACCTTGCACTTGGCCTTGTTGAACTTCATGAGGTTCGCACGGGCCCACCTCTCAAGCCTGTGACGGTCCCTCTGGATGGCATCCCTCCCCTCTAACATGTTGACCACTCCACACAGCTTGGTGTCATCAGTAAACTTGCTGAGGGTGCCCTCAATCCCACTGTCAATGTCTCCTACAAAGATGTTTATCAGTGCCGGTCCCAATACCAACCCCTGAGGAATGCCAGTTGTCACAGGTCTCCACTCAGACATCAAGCCATTGACTGCAACAATTTGAGAGCGACCATCCAGACAATATCTTATCCACCAAGTGGTCCATCCGTCAAATCCTTGTCTCTCCAATTTAGAGACAAGGATGCTGTGTGGGACAGTGTCAAATGCTTTGCACAAGTCCAGGTAGATGACATCCATTGTTCTTCCCTTATCCACCAACGCTGTAACCCTGTCGTAGAAGGTCACCAAATTTTTCAGGCACGATATGCCCTTGGTGAAACCATGTTGACTGTCACCAATCACCCAATCACCTCCTTATTTTCCATGTGCCTTGGCATATTTTACAGGAGGATCTGCTCCGTGATTTTGCCGGGCACAGAGGTGAGACTGACTGGCTTGTAGTTCCCTGGATCTGCATCAAGATGTACAATGCCAAGTACTTTGAATCATCATCTGTCTCAAACTGGACATTTGAGTATAACATTCTTGTTCTGCTGGACTTCACCTGTAAAATAGTATCCCATTAACACAGTCTGGCAGGGGTGAAGACATGATGGTTGTTTAGTGTTTGAGACTCTAGAGAAGAAACAGTCTCTGATAAAATGAGTAACTCCATGTCCAGAGCAAGGTCTGAAAAGTGTGCACCAAACAAGGCTTTACAACACACATTTTGAATAATGAGAATGGTAAATGAGCATCCTCCCCAGCTAGGTATTAAGTGAGTGACACAGCTCATTATGTCAATGAAGACAGCAACACAGGATGAGTTCCAGTTGCTGTAAATGACAGATACAGCTTGTGCCTTAGCTTTGGGTGTTTAGTGATTCAGTTCTCCTGAAATAAGTGTTTTATAAATGGATAAATTGAGTGTCCTTGAGAACACCCAGGGATTCTTTCCACTTATGTTTAGACATCTAAATATAAAACTGAATTAAAGCAACCTCATTACTAGCATTTTGTAACTTTATATTGTTTGATTTTTGCATCCTTAATGATTGTCTTTCAGACATTTTTTTTCCTACAACATATTCTGTATGCAGATGAACCATTACCTGTTAACTTCATGAATTGTATTCTGAAAAGTGAAACAGATTTCTTCTTGCTCTTATTGTACAGTAAGGAAGAATCCCAGCCATTGCTAATATCCATCACATAATCCATTAGATACTTTTTTTTCTTTTCTAACTTCTTACGCTTATCTCTTGATGAAATGTAAAACTTCTTGTAAATATGATAGTCCATCGTTGCTTTTCCTGAGTTGCTTACATTTATAGCAAAACATTAAGGTCATGTGAGGAGTTACAGTGCAGAAAACAATTCATACCTTGTTTGCTCCTGGCTTTTTCATTTACTTTCAGGCTAGTTTATGTGCCTGACACTCTACTACTTATTTTGCAACTCCATCGCATCTTTCACAGCTGTCTCCGTGGAAACCATACTCTTAATTGCAGATTTTAAGGTTAAGTTGCTTCTGTTAAAAGCTGCACCTTTGAGTGCTCATTACTGTGCAGGATGAGCAATGAATCTCTTTGGGTATCACTCCAGTCATCACCAGACTGGCAGGATTCAACTAGTTGCCTTGGTTTTACTATGCTGACTACAGTAACTTCACTTTTTCATGGAAATTAGTTGGGAAAACCAGCAACAAGACATTATAAAGGTTGCAGCTATAGGAAAATAAGAGATATCTTCCTCACAAAAAGTGATGTGTTAAGCTTATATCTTAATTTATAGAGAAAGACTGTTTTCTTTCTCATTCCTGCAAAGATGTCTCATTTATTTTCAAGTCTTTCTGAGTGGGTGAGTTAGTTTACCTTAGCTAAAATCTCAAATGTAGTTTGGGCAAAGACCACTCTCAAAATGCAATGTAGATTATACTGAACGAGTCTGAGTTCCTGTCCCAGTCCTCCAAAATCACAACAATCCTAACATCTCAAAATAAACCTACCCAGCAGAGGCATATCCTCAGATTCAGACTATGGAACACCAGTCTAGCAGGCTGAAATACAGCCTTCACATTATTTCAGACACTTCCAACTTAAAAAAAAAAAAAAAAAAAAAAAAAAAAAAAAAAAAATACACAAAAGTGAACCAGTGTTTATATCTTGACATGAAGCTCAGAGGAGACACTGAGCCAAATGATATGCCGTAAGAATATGGCAAATTGCATGTGGAAGGCACTAACTCTGAACAGTTTGGACACAAGACACTGTACTTGGCCCTGGAGACCAGGGATTACTCCCTTGCAATGTGTAGCTACTGCTGTCTTTTAAAACCATCTGCATTAGGCTAAGAGAAATTACCCAAAGTCCAACTTAGTTCATTATGCTAAGTTAAAAAAAAGACACAAACATTCATTGTGTTTGACTTATGACAGAACACGCTTGCGTTTTATATAGACAGAAGTATGCATCATAAAAATACATATATATATTTATTTAAATAAAGCCATTATCTCACACAAAATATCACAGAAGGCAAAGTAGTTTTCATACAAGTAATTTACATGGACACTGTGTGAGAGCACATGGTTTATTAGATTATATTGCTTTAAAGAAATTCAGTCTAGCTCAAGTGGGAGATGATTAAGTTCAGTACTGAATTCAGTCTATATGGTGGCATTTGTGAAAATCCTACAGGTCTCCCAAGAACATTAGAGTGTCCATAGCAGAAAAAAACAGAGGACTCATTTAGACCAGCATCCTGGAGGCTGCAACAAATGATTAGGGGAAGATGACTAGTAGGGCAAGGATGAAGTGATACTTTCTCTGGTCTTGCTTTCCTGTTCCAGACATCAACTGCCTGGGGCTTCCTGGACTGGAAGTTTCATCCCGGCCGTTGTCTTCAGTAACTACAGAAGGACTTTCACTTTCTGAACATTTTTTTTTGTAGTTTCTGAGATTTATCAACTTCCTATGAAAATAAAATTCACTTTTTAGTTGCACGCTGTGTGAAAAAGGTACTTTTTTTGATCATTATAAAGCTACGTCCTGTTCATCTCCTGAAGTGCTCTTTAGATCCTGAGTTACGAAAAATAGTGAATAAAAGTTCCCTATTCATTTACTCTCTATTTTTTATTATTTTAGTGTATTCTGCCATTTTTTCTTTTTTTTGGGGGGGGTGTCTGTAGGGGGCAGGAGGGGGTTACTGGTTGTCTTCATTTCCTAAATCAGCTTTTCTGGATACAGTAATTGTACACTGATGGGTGTATGACATTTTCCCCATGTTCTTTTAGAGATGCATTTATAAAACCTAACCTTCACAATGTGAATGAGATGTCCTACAACAGGTATCTCCAGAGGCTGGACTTTGATCTGAACTACCTTTCTGAAGACAGCTGCTTGCTACCTTGAGACAGCGTAACGTAACAATCCATAACAATCAGAGAATCTCAGAGGATCAGTTTCCCTTCACTTTTCTGATGCTGAAGATTTTGGGCACTAGGTCTCTTTCCAGATTCCCATACACACTCTCAGGGTTGCAATGCTCTTTTTAAGACTTTATTCTAAGACTCAGTTATGCAGTTATGCTGGAGCTTGCAGCTCCCACAGATTTTGCAGTTTCAGAGGTTTTCCCAGAGTTTTGTGGGTATCATGGAATACAGTTTACCTCTTCGAGGACTTGTGGCTTTTAAAGAAAAAGATAAATATTTCACAGAAATGAACCTTTGAAAACAAAAATAGTCATCTATTCTTCCTATATCATCAAAGGAAAGCAATGATCGTCAGGTTTCTTCTGAACCCATGACCATCATCACTAATGAGTGCTTTTAGCAGACAGATTAAAGACTTCCATGGGGTAGAGATGAAGAATGCATTCCCTCAAATCTCCAGAACAGAACCCCTTTGATAAGTTTTGTCATAGCTGGTCAAGGCAAGGAGAAAACACATGCTGTCAATATTGCTTAAGAAGACTAACGTGACTGACAGCATGACTACTGCAGGTGGCACTAGACATAAGACTAATTATTCACAAGGTGAAATAGAGCACAGTAGCTTGAAAGAACATAATACAACCCTTAACAAATATGCCTTTCAAAGTCTAAAGCTGTTCTGCAAATCACGTGCCTTCTGGTTTCCATGAAGCATCTTGTCCTCACGTTCCTCTTACTTCTTCTCAGCCTGGATTCAAAAATATTATGTTCTTGAACTTCCAGTGTAGGGTATGCCCTAGCATATTACTTCAAGCATTTTGAATTAATAACCCCCCATTCATAAACACATAGTAATTAATTATGTTGTGGGATCCAAAGGCCATCATACAGGTTCTAGAGGAGACCTGGGCTGAGTGGTTGGTCTCCCATGAGACCAATCTACTCTGGAAGGATATAGCTAGCTCTGAAAAATGTGAATGTGAGCCTATCTGTGCCTTAGGGTGCAGGACTGGCTTCAGCCTTATTTTATTTAGCCATATAGACATAGTCTGCATGATCTGGGTTAGGGACTGTTGTGGTTTAACCCCAGCCAGCAACTAAGCACCACACAGATGCTCGCTCACTTCACCCCCACCCAGTGGCATGGGGGAGAGAATCAGGAAAAAACAAGTAAAACTCATGGGTTGAGATAAAGACAGTTTAATAGGACAGAAAATAATAATTATAATAATAATGATAATACTGATAATAATAATGGTAAATGACAATAGTAAAATATTTGGAATTGGAATATACAAAACAAGTGATGCACAATGCAATTGCTCACCACTCGCCAAATGATGCCCAGTTAGGCCCTGAGCAACAATCCACCTGCCCCCGCCAAGTCCCCCCAGCTTATATACTGGGCATGACATCACACGGTATGGAATACCCCTTTGGCCAGTTGGGGTCAGCTGCCCTGGCTGTGTCACCTCCCAACTCCTTGTGCCCCTCTAGCCTTCTTGCTGGCTGGGCATGAGAAGCTGAAAAATCCTTGACTTAGTCTGAACACTACTTAACAACAACTGAAAACATCGGTGTGTTATCAACACTCCTTTCATACTAAATCCAAACCATAACACTATATGAGCTACTAGAAATAAAATTATCCCAGCCAAAACCAGGACAGGACACACAAGTACATTTGAAGAGGATCAAATTTTCTGTAGTATTAGGTGGCAATAGCCTCAAATGGCATCCTTTAGCCACCATACGATGCTATGCCCTAGCACATAATGAGAGAATATTGCATCTAAAGGTGAATTTTTAAAAGAATCAGAAGGGAACAAAAAAACCCCCACATAACCTACAAAATGCCTAAACATTGTCTTTGACATCCATGTGTTTATATACTTTTTGTACAGCCTTAAACTGCTGGTGATAACAGACATTTAAAAACAAAATTATACGAAGAACATGGTACTATAAAAAGCATAGCAACTGCAAAAATGATCCCTAAGGATTAGTTTAAATAATGATGCATTTGTGTTGCATAAGCAAATATAGTTGTCAAATATTTATGAACAGAGTAAATGAGCCCCTCCAGAATCTTTGTTAAAACAAAACAGTGTCAAGAAGCCTTCGGTGTAGCACTCTGATTATATGAATCTGTGAACCTACTGACATTCTGGATCAGAGCAGGAGTCTGTTCAACATGACGTTCTGTTCTGACATGTCCAGTGCCAAGTATTTCAGTGGAAGCTGCAGTAGTTCCCAAGAGTGAAAAGTTATGGAATAAGCTGCTCATTAAAAAGGTTTCCTCTTGATTGTCATCATCTGGAAATTGTAGCATGTTCTGAAGTATGAGGATTTCATAGGTTCATCAATGCTGAGGCTGGAAAGCATTATTGTAAATCATCTAGTTTGACCTTCTGCATATTGCGGAGAATTTTTCTCTCTAATTTCTTTATCAAGTCAACAAATAGCATAACCAAATTACCAGGTTTTTGTATTTTTGATCCTATTTAGTAGAAAGGGAAAATTTTCTTTATTTTCTATATCTCTATATTTTCTACATTTTCTATATTTCTTTATCTACATAAATGAGTTAAATTGTGTAGTTGACTATAGGGTTTTTTTTTATTTTTAAAGAACAGTGATTGGTATGGTTGAATTATCCTGTCATCATTATTATTTTAAATTATAATTTTAATACTGTCTGCTTAATGTTCACTGAGTGCTCCAACTGAATGCACATTATGAACACAAATTTTCAAAAGTGACTGATTGTTTTGCAAGCCTAGAAGGTATTTATTTAGGGAAATCTGTGCCATTTACATTTCTACACGGAAAATTTCCAGAAGCTAATCCATCTCCTCAAAATTATTTTTAAACTGCCATATTCCTGCACTCTGCAATACCATCTGTCAAAATGGAAGATTCCTTCCTGAAAGAGGGTGAAAACATCCCATATGGATCTAAGACTTGGGTCAGAAGTCTGAAAGGAAGGGCCAAAAGGCAGACTCTGTTCCTGATAAAGCCTGTGCTGAAAAATTATTCTTCATTTGCTGACAGGATATACTCTGAAAGCAGTAGACAAAATGAAAATGTACATTGTGTTGTTGGATATTAAATTTATTTTGTTCACTGTCCATTTCTATCTGTAGTAAGATGTTAAAGGAAATAAAGACTCAGTTCATCCCACGTGGCATTATTAGGCCCCATATAGTGCCATACAAAGGAGTTAATATTATTTTTTTCTGCAGATTTGCATCAGGACCAAATATTACCCTTTAGGAACCTATGAAGTGCATATCTAGCCACTTTCTAGATCTAGTACTAGCCTGGAAGTGCTTTAATACAGAAGAAAGTGACTACAGAAAGAAAGAAGTGAACAGGTTATTTCTTAGTAGCTGCTTCCCTTTCTCATGGCCAAAGAGCAAAACACAGAAGGAGGATGGAAGAAAAAGGAAAAAATAGCTAAAACATCTGAAAGGTTGATAAAAAGTTGCTAAAGGTTTTTCATAGCTTTTTTCCTACAGAAGAAAGAAATTTGATGCTAATGAGTAAGGCAGACAGCAGTTGTCAAATTCCTAAGCACTTGAACCCCTTCCTTGGGTGCTAGATGGGAATGTAATTGCACAACTAAAGAGGACCTTCTACATAATTAATACAAATAACACATTTGCAAAATATGCCACTTTCTCCTTCTCTTTTTTTTTTTGAAAGAAATAACTTATTCCCTGGAAAAAATCTGTCATTCTTGAGCATCTTTTTCACCATAATGTTAGCACATCTTCTTGACAGTTTATTAAAGTTTCAAGAAGTAGTCATGCAGATTAGCCTAAATATCTTATTTTGCCTTACCACCAGATTTCTGTTAAAACAGAGCAAATCATTACATTCATTCATCATCATTTGGCTGTGAGATTCCAGGATGCCAAAAATAGTAAACACTTGTGGAATCTACAATAATTGAGAGCAACAGTAAATTACATTTTAAGTGCTCATCAAGGTGAGAACAAGGCACTTCATGACTCTTCGTACATCCTTGTTAGGAATTTTGCCAAGCTAGAAGAATGCACAGGTTCATATAGAAATTGCTAGCTCTAACCTTCCTATGAGTCCATTGGTGCTGTACAAACCCAGTGATTTTTTTTAGAGATACCTAACCTAGTTTAAAAAAAAAAAAAAAAGAAAGAAAAAGTAGATTTCCTTGGATGGAGAATTGAGCTAAAACCTCTAATATATGCTGCTCTTGTACTCCAATCTGATAATTTAAAATGCAGTGTGGATACCTGCTTCGTTTCCTTTGGGTTCAGGCAGGATGAGATGTTGCATTTAGCTGTAGTTTGCTATGAGAAAAGTTCCCTCTGTAAGGCACAGCATCAATGTCTTAACATTGAATATTGCCAATAAAGCAGCTGTTGCTTAGTTTGTCAACATATGCATATCCTATATAGCTAGGAGAAACAGCATCATAGAACAACTGTCTGCTTTAGAAGTTTCACTTTCTTCCCAGTTCTGCCCTTCTGCAATGCAATTCAAGGAGCTGAAAAAGTTTGCCTTTGGCACTAACAAGACACATTAGCAAGGTACAATGTTTGGATTATCCTTTAGCTGGAACACCATCCCTTGGTCTTGCAAAATTCAGTTACCATTCTAGTTACAAAAGCTACCTGATCTCCTCTTGCCATAATAAAGAAAGACACCAACTTATCTACACAGTATATGAATTGTGTGTTACTCCTTTGTGAATTCCACGGTAAGTTTTGCAAGTATTCCACTATGCCTGGAACTAGATAATTTTGGCCAGTAAAGTCCCAAGGGGTCAAAGGTGCATCTTACCCATCCATTTGTATAGTAACCAAGATGGGAAGGGCTTGATGACTGCTGCCCACTCTCTAGTTCCTTCTTTAGTGTCCATGGAACATAAAGAATGAAAAAGAGTTAACCTGTTTCTAAAAACTCTTGTTCTTATAGAAAGGAGTACCTTTTTTTTTTTTTTTTTTTTTTTTCTGATTGCTCCTCTCTATGTATTCTGCTGCAGGTGGCTCCAAAGCAGTACAGCTGAGTGGGGCTAAGAAGCAGATGGTAATAATTACTGAATGACTCTATATAGGAGGCATCCAGGGAAAGCACATGCATTAGAATACAATGATTTGTAAAAATATGTGTGGAACTCTGTGTTACACTGAATGTAAATTGCATTTCTAAGCTGCACAGGACCTTGTTGAGTGTGGTCATATATTATCAGGTGACTTAGATAAATCTTGGGAAAGCATAATAGACACAGAGATCCACTTTGAGATACTCTGAGTGGAAATTGCTTCCCCTTTCATTCTCTCAGCAAAGGAGACAAACGGCTTTAGAAAAAATTATGAAAGGTTTTGTCCTATACAGATAAAAATCCAAGGCCTCCCACATATCTTGTTTCTCCTCTTTGCAGTTGGCATGGTTTGGTAAATTATTAAGTTGGCCGAGTTCTGAAGCTATTGAAACTAGAAATATCAGGCAGAAATGTTACCACAATATATTTCTGGGAAAGAAATTCTGGTATTCTCTCTCTCCCTGGAACCTACCATCATTCTTCCTATTGTCTTAAAAAACTGATGGACATCGTGTTGGGAGAAAAAACTGTCAAAGGTAACCATGAGACAATGCTACAGGACATCTGGAGATAGTGCTGGATACTCATGTGTATTTAATTAAATCCACAGGTTTTGAAATGTCAACTGCATTCAGAGAGACCTATTAGTAGAAACCAAAGTGTATGCTCAGAGCTCTGACTTAGCAAAGGCACCTTTTCTATCCTGGAAAACACAGTTAAGTGAGAAAAAAAATTAAATTCAAACATGTTAACCATCTACTTGATCTAATAAATAAATCATTGAGAGTGATGACTGAATGTAAAACAGAAACAGGTGTTTAGTCATTTCAAGTTTAAAATAAATCTTTATGTCTAATTTTTGTTTGAGTTTTGTTTGGAAAGGAATTGGAAGGATCAGAAAGTTTCTGCTATCAGTTATTCTTCTTCTTTGTTGACAATGACACTCTAATGCTGTTGTGCCCAGTTTACATGTATTGGTTTTTGAAAATGAAATCTGTGACAAAGAAAAAAGGTTGTTATAAAGATGCAGAACAGCAGAAATAAACCCAGTAGCTGTTTATTTGTTACGATGGGAGACAAACTGTTATGAATTTGTACAAACATTTCCCACAGAGGTGTAGGAGAGGGAAGACAGATCCAAAGGCTGTCAACAGTCCTGTCAAACAGGATGTTACCAGATAGTGATTTTCATGACAAGTAAGTAGAAAGTATATTACCCCTTTGAGATTTTTCATGCATCTGAGATGGATTCTAAGAGCACTGTGTCCCACCGGGGCATGAGGATCCACGGGGGCTGACAGGACAGCACATCACCAAATGTGGCCCATCGCACTGCCGCCACCAAATGCAAAACTTAGGGTGATCCCCAGGCCATATTACCTGCCCATATAATATATCTCTAGTCTCAAGTCTCAGCTCTAGCT
This sequence comes from Haliaeetus leucocephalus, assembly GCF_000737465.1. Lineage (NCBI taxonomy): Eukaryota > Metazoa > Chordata > Aves > Accipitriformes > Accipitridae > Haliaeetus > Haliaeetus leucocephalus. Next base: position 3,198,002 of record NW_010972468.1, on the reverse strand, counting down.
CAGAAGTTTTGCTGGACTCACTTTACCAACACTCAAGTTTCAGCCAGCTCCTCTTTGTAATTCACAGGGAATTTCATAAAACCACAGAAATGTTGGTTGAAGGGGACCTCAGATGGCAATCTAGTCCAACCCACTCCTTGGTCCAGGACTACCATCAATATTAGTTTAATCAGCCTTCATTTTGTCTAGCTAAGTCTTGAACACCTCCATGGACACAAATTCCACAACCTTCTTGGACAATCTGGCCAAGTGTGGCACTACCCTCCTCCAGCATTTTTTCTTCATGTAGAATTTTCTTTTCCTAAGCTACAACTTGTGGCCATTGCCCCTTGTTATATCATCTGGCACTATCAAGGAGATTTTGGCTGCATCACCTTTGCATCACCCTTCAAATAAATATAAGCAGAAGCCCTTAGTTTCTTCTTCATTGAGCTATATAACCTCAGTTTCCTCAGGTGCCACTCATGGCAAATATTCTGTGGCCTTGATAATCTTTGTAGCCTTCCATTTGATCTTTTCCAATTTCTCCTTATCTCTCATAAACTGTGAAGTCCTAAACTGGATTCAGTATTTTACATACAACCTCACCGGTGCTAAGTAGAAGGGAAGAATAGCTTCCCTTGATCTTGTGGTCAGAGCCTCTTAACGTAGCTCAAAATATAGTTTGCCTTATTCAGGAAAAGAGAACACTGTTGGCTTAACTCCAACCTGGTGTACACCATTACCCTCAAGCTCTTTTCAGCGGGTCTTTAACTCAGCTAGTCCCTTTCTAACCTGTGTTGATGCATGGAACCATTTCTCCCTAGGTCCGGAACTTTTCACTTTTCCTTATGGAACTTCATGAGCTTTCCTTTGGTCTAGTGCTAAAGTTTATTGCAGTCTCTGGGTAGAGTTGTGACATTTCTCATGGCCAAAGTTACTCCTTCCAGTTTGTTTCATCTGCACATGTTCTAAGTGCAAGTGCAGTTTGTGCTGTTATCCAGTTCATTGAAGATTGATTGAACATTATGGGTCCCAGCATGAAATTCTACAGTACTGAATTTCTTGCGGCTCTCCAGAGGGACATTTAACCATTGATCATTGTTGTGGCTGAATCCAGTTAATTTTCAACCCACATAACTAACCCACCTAACTGTTTTCCCAGCACATACTTCCTCAGCTGTGGAAGAATGCCAAAAAATCTCACTAAAGTCAAGGCAAATTCCATACACCACTTTCTCTTGTCGTATACCCAGTCATTAAATTGCACAAAGATAACAGATTTTTTATGCCCACTTGACTATTGGAAAGTCCATGTTGAGTATTTCTGATTACTTTTCTTGTCTTTCACTTGCTTGGAAATGGATTCTGAGAGCATGTACTTCTTGATCTTCCCAGGGACCAAGGAGAGACTAACCAGCCAACAGTTTCTTTGATTCTCCTTTTTGCTTCTCTTATAGATTAATGTTTCATTTTGTTTTGTTTTGTTTTGTTTCTTCCAGACAACACAATAAGCAGCAGCCTCACAAACACACCAATCAACATGTTCAGCATCTGTTAATAAAACTTATCAGCCCCGTGATATAGAGTACACTTAACTTCTACAACCTTTTGTTCTAAAAATCCCTTCTCCTTCCCAAACTTTGCTGGTACACACAGAGGTCAGTTGAGTCCTCAAGCATTTTCAGTATTGTCCAAGACTAGGCTCTCTTCCCCCTCCATCAGCGTGCTTTCATTTTCCCTGACATTTTCTTCGCAACTGGCATAACTATACAATCCATACCTGTTTACCTTTATATCTTTCACTAGTCTTAGCTCCAGCTGGACTTCTGCTTTCCTGATCTTGTCCATTGGTGCCTAAGCAATTCCTTCATGCTTCTTCTTTGTTTCCTTGTTGTCTTGTTGCCTATTTTGTTTTTTTCCAGCTCTTGTGGACTCCCTTTGTTTAAGTTTATTGGAGAGTTACATGCTTAGTACGAGCAAGTAATTTGCCAAAATTACCGGTGTTCCTGTACAGCAGACTGGGGACAGACTTTTTAGTAGGGCCTGAAGCGATGGGACAAGGCGTAATGGTTTTAAACTAAAGAAGGGTAGATTCACACTAGATATAAGGAAGGAATTTTTTACATTGGAGGTGGTGAAACACTGGAACAGGTTGCCCAGAGATGCAGTAGATGCCCCATCCCTGGAAACATTCAAGGTCAGGCTGGACAGGGCTTTGAGTGACCTGATCTAGTTGAAGATGTCCCTGCCCTCAGCAGGGGGGGTGGACTAGATGACCTTTAAAGGTCCCTTCCAACCCAAACCATTCTATAATTGTATGATTAATTCCTGAGCTGTCTTTAAGCTCTCTTCAAAAATCATCTAGCCCTCCTTGACTTCCTTCTCCTTCACAGCAGCTTCCCAAAGAGTTCCCAAGCAACATCCTGAATAAGACTAAATATGCAGTTGTAAAGTCCAGAATCCAAAATTTGCTGCTTGCCTTCCCATTTGACCTCCGGGTACCTAACTTAATCATCTCAGAGACAGTGCAACCCAAGCTTCCCTCTGAGACTCCAGCTGGTCTTCCCTATTTATGAGCAGAGCACCACCCCAGTCATCCCTGCCAGCACTTGCATAAGGAGATTGTTATCAGACTTCTTGCTTGTTTGTTTTTTAAACAATTATAGAAGTACAATTACACCATTTCTGGAGAGCTTCAACTTTTCCCTGAGGATATCAAATCTTTCCTTGGCTAATAAAATAATCCAGACTAAAGTCTGGTCCAAAAATCCCCATGAGTAAGTATAGTTTATCTGCAAGAACTGCCATTGAGCCATTAATAATCAATGCCATGTTTTTTTACCTCCAATCCAAGAAGAAGCAGCCCAAGGCAAGACAAGCTCTCCATTCTTCCCAAAACCAGGATAGCAGTAGAAATGTGGCTTTGGATGAGCCCACTTGGAGCACCAGTTTCAGTTTCTGCTGCCTCTGTCACCCATGTAATAGATGTTCAGGGACATGGAATACCACAGGTGACAAAACATTTGGAAATTATCCATATAAACTTAGTACAAAATTTTCAGTTTATCATAGGATAAGAAGGGGGGGAATGAGAGCAGAGCTCCTGCCATAAGGTCTGAAAAAGCAGGGAACTTATCAAGTAAAATAATTTAAATTAATATTGATTAGTTTAGTGTTGGCTTAGAAGAAAAGTACAGTATCACCTGGTAAACAGTCCAGTTTACTTAGTAGATCTCACTATGTTCTCCTTGGAGATATCCCAACAATTAGCTAGGGTAAGCTCCACTTAGTTGATTTGATCTGGCACAACTACATACTGTAGTAAAATAGTTTTGTGTACACTGAAAATTCAGGCTATATCTAAGCTGTGAAACTCTCATGGTCATATACAGTTTACAAATTTTCAGCATCTATCATCAGAGAAATTATAGTGCCTTAAAGTAAGCAATCTTGCATTTTATCTGCCATGGGGATAGCAGGAAAGTTACAAGAATGTGATGTGTGAGAATAATTTACAAATTAAATTGAATTAGTAATGTGGAAAAAGACAGAAAGCGTTCTGTTATGTGGAAGTGCTGATTATAATCCAGTCTTTATATTTGGTTAAGATAAGGACATCCTAAATACTTATCCAGATTTTACAAGTATTTCTTCAATCTGCAAATATAAGCAGAAAACAATTATGGGGAAATAAATAATGTCTAGATGCCATTTCAATATTTGTAATTTAATGGACTGTCCAAAATGAGATTACAGATGCACATGAAAATCAAAACTTCTAATTAACTAACTGTGTAGTAATACAGAATTACTCCTTTGTTAAAAGTGAATACGTCTAGGAAGAAGGTTTGGCTCAGAATGTAGTTTAGCTGAATCTGTGTGGCTCAGTTTTAAATCTTCTACTTTCCCATGACTCTCCTCCTTGTGTGTGTGTGTTTTGTTAGACTTTTTAAATTTTAATTTCTGCTTTCCACTAAAGATAGGCACCTTTTTCATGATGCCATTTTCCTTAATTGCTTAGAAACCCAGAAGGGAGCATATTCCCTATTATTATTTAAAACAACTTAAAAACTTTGGCTCCTGTAGGGACTTCACTGTCACATTCATGTTTCACTGTGAGTGTCAGGTGCTAGTTTTGGTATGCAGCATGAAACAGAAATCAAGCATAATCAAATGGCTTTTATACAGCTTTTTCAGTGCAACACAATTATAAATGATCTTGAATATTATGCATGGAGAGGTCAATTCATTACCTTAAATCAAGACTAGTAGTTACAGTGTTACACTACCTATTTATCTAAAATTCTATTAAAACAATATTCTTTCTGCCAGAAAATTTGACTTTGAAAAATCCATAGTTTAAGCAACTATCTGAATCATATAACAAGACTCAATTACACCAGGTGGTATTGACTGATATATTTGGTAATGTAATAAAGATGCCAACCCTGACAAAATTTGTTAGTTTGAAAATAGGGCAAAATGCCATTTTATTGCAAAGCTAATGAAAAATATTGCTTACAGAATGATGAGACCCATCAAGTAGATTTATAGCATACGACGTTTGTAAGATCTCAAATATTTCAAAAAGATTGGAAGGCTTAGGCAATGGGTGATAAGACTATTGTCTCTGCAGCATAATGAACACAAGAAAAAGAAGAGAGGTGAGCTCTGACTTTCAGACTTGCATAGTAGAGGGCTAGAATCTTTCTGCGTAGTAAAACTCTTAGACAGAGTATGCTGCTTCTTGAACTTATGCAGGCACTGTCATGGCTGGACCACCACCTGGATGTTTTGCAAGCTCCACAATTCAAAGAGATATTGCTTTGGGGGATTAAAGACTGTGAGTCGGATTCAGTGAATCCAAATCCCAGCAGAAGTTTGGCAGAGGACTGAGTCGGTTCCTGGGATGCCAGCATTAATGGCTGAGGGCCAGACACTAATCTCAGATGCACGGCACGTGTCGCCTCCTATCTCGATTAAGCCGCGTCTGTGGCTTGCACACACAATGCATAACAGCAGATTTTCTAAGGCATATGCCGCTTCCAGCGCCATAAGTCTTAGTTTAAAATCTGGTCGTAAGGTATGACTATTTTTTTTTTTTTTCTTCAGTTGTTTGATGAAGAAATAAAAACAAAAGAAAAGGAAAGTAAGAATTTGTTAACAGCACTCACCCTGTTTTACCCCTCTGGCTTCTTCTTCATCTCCTAATCCCCTTCTTCCAAAGGATTCAATCTGTACCACACCAAAGATGCAAAGAAATTAAAGTAATAATAGAAGCAGCACAGGAAGATTATTTTCCTTCATTCGTTCTTCAATATATGTGAGACATGACAGGATTCTATAAACTCACAAGTATTTACTCTTTAAGCTAATTCTGCAGTGTTGTAAAACAACATGCAAACTGCAGGCTAGAGAGAAATAAGAGAGTCAGCATAGCAAAACTTGATTAGAAAGTTTGATTTGATTATCTGCTCCTTATTTGCATCACACTGCTGTTTCACTCAGAGCTACCTGACTGGAATATTTTCACTGCAATCTGAGAGTGGAAACTGAAACTATCGGCAGAATACCAGACTGCAGGAAGCACAGCGTTTTATGCTGGAACATTCCAGCACACTAATTCCTGCTTTGAAAATCATACTCCAAACATTTTCTTGCTTCATTTTGTCTCCTGGTTTCAATGGAAAATGTCCAGAAACGATGTGGTTGAGCTTGAAGATGAGAAATGGGATACTGAGGGGCTGAAAGGTACCGTATGAGTGGATTGATGCAGCGTCTTAATGTAGTGGCCTTGAACTATACGAACTTGATGGTGAATTCAGCCAGATTAAGGAGAGTGAGAATCAATCAGTTTCTGATGGCTCTAAAAGTCACAATAAAAGGGAAGATGGTTGTGTATTTACTGTCTAAGAGCTACACAGAAGACCCTCTTGTGCCGTAATAATTAAAAAGGCTCAACTAGAGAGGTTAGCTTGAAAAACAAGGAACAAAACCACCTGACCCTTCTGTTCCTAGAAGAAAGCCCATTAGCTGAATGATTGATTTTGTGCTTAGCTTTTTTCTTTCTTTTCTTTTTTCCTCAGTGTGTATTTTTCCTCTTGGTCTCATTCCCTACATTACATGAAACACCCCAAAGTATTTCTATCTGTTGGATACTTAGCCAAATTGGGGAGGGGTAAGTGGGAGGCTAATGAAAAAGTCCTGCCGTATTGGATTTCATTTTCAATAAGCTACTTTTGGCCTTTTCATATTCTAGCGGGACAGGCACCAGAAAATATACTGCTTTTGATTACTTTTTAAATAAAAGGAAGAATGTTTATAGATTATGTATCAATTTTTAAAACCATATCCCTATGTCACTGATGTATAACCACCAAAAAGAAATAAAAAAATTGCAAGAAAATAACACCCTTCTGCTTCTGAAGCATTGTAACAAAGAATGCTCTTTACTGTCACTGGCCCTGACTTCACATAAGCCTCTCTCTTGCACGCTGGAATCATATATAATGTAGATGAGATTGGTAGGGCCAGAAATCTTAATTTATTTATTGTATAAGTGTAATGCCAGCCACCTCCTGTTTTCATTATACCAATCTAATGCCAGCCATTTCCTGTTTTCATTAGACCATTGTAATGCTAGACTCCTACTGTTCTCATTAGTGCAGGACTGTGTAATGGCAACCACCTCATGTTTTCATTATAACAAAACTGTATGGTGCCAGCTGCCACTTATTTTACTTTACAGAATAGCATTTGAATGTAGTCCATACTCTTTCCAAGTGGATATATACAGAGATGTCAAGGACCTTAGAAGTCTAAGGCCCCTAAGAAAATGTTGGGAAACACTCTTCCTGACCATTTTGTCGCTGGTAGAATGGCAAAGAAATTATACAGAATATACAGAGAAGAGGTTAAAGGCTGGGGTTAAACTGTTGTGGAACATGGTTAAATTCTAGCAACAGCCTTTCTGATCCATAACCTATCTGGGCTTCCAGAAGATAAAAAGGCGGTTGTAGCAGTTCAAGGTCTGGATTAGACTTCTAGGGAAATCCAAGTTAAATTCCTGGCTCCAGGACATATTGCCTGTGCAGACTGTAACCTGTAAATTCTCAGTCTTATTACTCCAGCTGTGACTGGTCTGGAGATAATAAGATTTTCTCTGTCCAAAACATTGGATTGTTTTGTTTTGTTTTGCTTTGCTTTGCTTTGCTTCTTTAATAGTTTTGCAATATGAAATATTTCACTACTTATCAGTAGTGCTTAAAAAGAAGCTGTGACTCCTTCTCTAGGGTCTTCAAATTCTATTGTAATGATGTTAAATAGTACTAAGAACTGCCTGATGACACAAAAAACTTCCATTGAGAGGTCTTAAAAATGTAGATTCTTTGAAAGCTGGAAGGGTTCTGTTACTAAGGTGCAGTTAAGTTGTAGTTACATTGCAAAGGATTATGGCTATTTTATTTTTTGTAGTAGGTACCAGAATAAAAAAAAACCCTCTAATTCAAAAAGAAATAAAAGTATAAAATGTGATGAAAATATTTTTACTAAAAAGTTTTCACTTAGATGCTCAGGTTTCTGCTGATATTGAACATATAGATGAAAAAAAACCAAAAACAACACCCCAAAAACCCCAATGTCATTGCTCTGTAAAGACTATGTAAGTGCTATGTGAATGTCCTGTAATATCATTGCAAAGAAATATCTGGTTTATGTAAGGGGACTGTGGCCTCACGTCTATAATGAATGAATGAGTTGTGTTTTAGTCATGAGGCAGAGCCACCACATCTACTGGTACACATACATCTGCTGTCTCTATTCTGAAGCCTTGGGAGCTTGAAGTGCTTGCTATCAGGACCAGAAAAAGCACCACAGTGAAGGCCTTTATTCTGTACCTGACCAAAATTATCAGTTCTGCACAGTGACTTTGGTTTTAATTATTCATGTGATTCCAGCTTGTCATGTTTTATCTGTTGTATGTTTTAATGATTTATACCTTCACTGTAGCTTGGGAGGAGAGGAAAAAAGCTTTGTGAACAGGTGCCATGAAAATAAAATTTCACTGTTATTAGAAATACTGGTTGTGGTGGGTTGACCGCGGCTGGATGCCAGGTGCCCACCAAGCTGCTCTATCACTGCCCTCCTCAGCAGGACAGGGAGGGGAGAAAATGAGATGGAAAAAACCCCCCCTCATGGGTCAAGATAAAGGCAGCTTAATAAAGCAAAAGCAAAGGCCTTGCGCAGAAGCAAAGGAAAACAAAATATTTATTCTCTACTTCCCATCAGCAGGTGATGTCCAGCCACTTCCCAGGAAGTAGGGCTTCAGTATGTGTAGCGGTTGCTCTGGAAGACAAATGTAATAACAAGTGCACCCCCTTGGCCCTTTCTCTTAGCTTTTATTACAGACGTCATATGGTCTGGAATATCCCCTGGGTCAGTTTGGGTCAGCTGTCCTGGCTGTGTCCCCTCTCAAGATTTTGCCCACCCCCAGCCTGCTGGTGAGGGGGGGATGTGGGAGAGCCAACCCTGATGCTGTGCCAGCACTGCTCAGCAGTGGCCAAAACACTGGTGAGTTAGCAACACCTTTCTAGCTACCAATACAGAGCACAGCGCTGTGAGGGCTCCTACAGGGAAAATTAAATCCATCCCAGCCAGACCCAATACACTGGTATTTATACACATTTCTCTGGAAGAAAACAGCTCTTCAAAAGTATTTTTGTTCCACTCTTCCAGTCTTGATGGAAAAGTTGTGGTTTCAAGGAAAGGAAAGTGTTCTTTGTCATTCTCAGATTGCTGTATTATTAACACCACTGAATAGAGTAATTGACAGATGTGTATAAGTTTTGTTAAAATGATTAAAAGCTCTGCAAATCATAACCTGTCAGTGTTCCCTGGGAAACAAAGACCTTTCCATCTGTTAGGAGACTCTGTAAATGAATGTAATGAGTCACCTTTAAAATGACAGCTGTCACCCGTAGGATTTGAGCCTTGAAGGAAGTGCAAAAATATGATGAAATACATACAAGCCATCGATCAAAGAATATCTTTAATTTGTTTTTATTTTGATCACCTCACTGTGGGCAGGGTGTAATAGCTTGTAATTTGTCTGTGATCTCTAGTGTCTGGATTAGGTCCAAGTCAATAGGAGGATAGTTATGTTTAGTGATGCTATGGTTTGATAAGGCACTATATGCCTGCATATATCTTTGCACATTCTCTGTCACAGTCTTCACAATGAATAAAATTTTACGAGGTTAGTGGCATGTGATAGCAGCACATTTGAAAATTACTTCTTCTGAGCTGGGGAAACCCAATGAAACGGAAACTAAGGGTTGGAACCTGTGGGGCATGGTGTGTGTGCTTTTGATTCACCCACAAGGATGTTACACCTGCACTCCCTTCCTCTTCAATATTTAAGTTGTTTCAGTAAAGGTAAGTGATTTGTCACTCCTTTGCATGTACCATTGTTTCCCCTCTCTGATACATTATCTGAACTAAGGCAGGTGGAGTCATAACATTTTCTGTGAAATAAAATGCAAATTCTGTTATGCAAATGGACCATTAAGAACTGAATTAGATTAAGCAGTGGTGGTAAATCAGCAATTATACTGCTTTTTTTTCCCCCTTTTTTCTTTTTAAATAGCAAGATTCCAGCACAAATAAAATCCAACAAGTCTGCAACACATGTTGTAGATGGTAATGCTAGTCACCACTGGAAAAGAAATCCTAGGGCTGCTGATGTGCTTTACTGAATCTACTATACATTTTACCACCACTCTGATGCAGTCTTTAAAGCTAAAGATGCTTAGCAAAGTGCTTTGAGTCGGCTGGTAACACAGTATATTAATTACAGCTCATAATAACTTCTGCTTTTACATAATTTTTGCATAGTTGTGCATGTTATGCCAAATAAAATCCTCAGTCTGGACTGGTGATTGTGATTAATATTTATGCTGCTGTTAAAAATGAGCATGCTTTTAGCTTCATTGATGTTGAAGATTTTCTGGATTATTTATAAAATGAAACAAAAATAATAATTAAAGAAATTCCCAAACTGAACAAACGGGTGGTTCTTCAAATACAGTTCTAACTGTATTTTATCTGGCTGCAAAAATGCATTCTGTGCTTACCAACACATGCATTGAACAAGGATTGGTCTTTCTCCAGACCACCCTTCAAGGCTTGGAAATGTGGACTAGCATTTGCTAGTATGCCTTGCAAACACTCAGGATGAAAGAAAGAAAGAAAGTGAATGAGGAGAGCTGGCATCCACTTACAAGAAGCTATGGGATTCAAGATTTGGCAGCAGTACCTGGTGGCTCCTTGCAGTTGAGTGTTGTCATTGCCCATAGAAGCTTGAATTTCTTCCAGGCAGGAGGTGATGTGAACAGCACCTTAGACTACAGGAATTACTGGTTATCAGCAGAGCTGTCTCAGGTTTACATTCTTGATCCCACAGTAAGCTTGGCAAATCTCCACGAAAGCTTTTTCAACAAGAGTGCTTGATTCAGACATCCTCAAATTGTTCCCACTTCTCCTACTGTTGCAGTAATATGGTGGGTCCCTGACATTTCACCTCCACTAAATGGATAAGAAGTAATAGGAACTGAAAGTCTGCCCAATGCATCATATTCTTTTCCCTCCTCTATCTTGATTTCTGCCTTCAGCCACAATAACTTCTGCAGCTGCAGTGGTTTTAAGATTCAGCAGTCCAGAGAAGATTATTAAGTGCTAGAGAATGAATATTTTTCAAAAGGTGATTTCTTTGGAAATTAAAGCACTGAATGTACTTACTAGCATTATACAGGCTTTACCTGGGTTTCTAGATCTTCCATTCCTCTCTCTTTTTTCAGTCTACTGGAACAGGTGTATTTAGAAAAGAATGGTGGTGGATTTATAGTCATTTGCCATTTATAGTTATTTGCCATTTTTCCTGTTCTGTTTTTTTTTTTTTTTTTTCTTTTTTCTTTTGGGTTCTGGAGACTGTTTTTCAAAGACTTCTACTTTTTCAAAAGGTAAGCATTCTTTTCCCTTTAAAGGATTTCTATGTCTTATTTTGACAGGTACAAAAAGATTAAGTCAACTAAACAAATCCACTTTCTATCCATATTACATCCCTAAACGAGTCAACTAACCAGACTCTGCTAAGGTAGCACTGGAGCGCTGAGTAGCCGTGGGCTGGTACATACCAGGGAGCTTGGTTTACTTACTTACACTGGTGCATGGAGATGCAAAAGTTATTATGGAAGCATAATTACCAACCTCTGGAGTCACTTCCAGAAGAAGATAGCACAAAAGAAGCCCAGAGTCTGGACAGCCCCCTTATTCTGGAGCTTTCCACTACTACAGACTTTGAACTGAGGCAGATCCTCAATGATTTTAAGAAGCCTATCTTGTGGTCAGAGGTAAAGGCTTATTAACATTTGCTAATCTCTATTCTAAATCTTTTATAACACAATGGTACTGTAATGTTATTAAACTAGTTTCACCTGTATTCTTTTCTGCTGTATTTACTATATTCACTTGGTGTTGTACAAATCCTTATTAAATGATATAGCAGTGGCTTATATTAAATTTGTTCTCAATTTAGAATAGGACACAAGGGAATAGAAAATCATTCCTATAGCCAATATGGCTTTAAGCATAGAAAGTTAACAGATATTCAGAGAAATACAATTTCTCATCTGGTCTAAGACAGTCCCTAAACATGTACTCATAATGAAATACATTGTTATGAACCATATTATAGTTAGAAGATATTAAATGCTATGTTAGATATTAGAGGATATTAATGTTATCCAGAATATACATATCAGATGATTTTTGTCTCACAATTTCAGTAAAAATATCTAAAAAGAAACAATTTTCACTAAAGATGAAATAGCTCTATGTGTAGTTATCAAGGAAACATCCTGACTGAGAGCTGACTAGTTTACTAAGTGTGATACTCCTCTTAACAGGATCTCCCACTGAACTCACAATAGTGAATGACAATTTGTTCATAAAAAGATAAGTGTTTTAACTGGAAAATAAAAATATTTTTAATATATTTTAGCAACTTTAATATGATCAAATTTTAAACCAAAGAATTTTAAGAAATAAATGGAGGTCTTCTATACAAATATTATGATTAACATTTTTTAATTATATGGTATGAAGTATGAAACATCTTTGAAGACAGATGAGGAATCTGCTCTAAATTCTCTACATGAGATAAATTTGCAATGTAAAGTATTTTAAATGAACATATGAAAAGGAGGGAGTGGTGACTAATAAAAGAGGCACTTGCAGAAATCCTTATAGAATGTAGCATCATTAAAGATGCTTGTTGTAAAAGGGTTAAAAAAATAGATGCATGGAACATTTTCCTAAAGACAGTGATAACAGAAATAGATATGTGTCATTTTCTGATGGTCAGACAGATATGATGTTTCCATTTTAATGTTGATGCCAGCACAGTGATCCATTTTTTATCACTCTCAAATCAAACCACTGAAAAGAGTTCTGTGTGTGATTGCCCTTAAAATGACAGAAAATTTGCAGGTATTACAAAACATAATTGCAAATTTGTTAAGGAGTATTTCTTCTTCCAAACATATTACAAATATGTTGTCTGTACTGCAGTAGCAATCAACTGATTTCCAGATGCGACTTCAATGGTGGTTTTAACTTGGAAAAAGTTGAGGATAACAGACTGACCGATCCCCTAGTTCACTGGCAGCAGTAGAGTAAGTGTGCTTTAATAAGATTTCCAGAGTTAGTGTTCAAGGTACTAAATACAGTATGTTTTCAGAAATGGAATTTTAATTTTTCCATTTCTCAGTAGGTCAAAATGTAAATCTGTTGTCCAATAATCTATGTTTCAAGCCATAGCTATACTCCTGCTTCTTACCAAGATAAATCACAGAATGCTTATGGACATTTTGGAGTCTTGTCCAAATAAAGGGTGTTATCTCTAGCCCAAAGAACCTAAAGGAGGGAACCATGTCAGAACACCATTTTAATTTTTAAAACTAAAAAAGGGCCCACAATTTGACCAGCTTATGTTTAGGAAAAAATAAAAAAAAAACTTTAAAAAAATATATTAAAAAAGAAATGCTCTCCCAATCAGAGAAAAATATTTCCCCAAAACTTGAACTAAATGTTTTTTGAGCCAGGCATTATCAGGAACCATCAGCAATAAATAAACCAAGATACTGTGCTCTCTTCCCTGAATCATAACATATGCATTATGGAATATACATCTCAGAAAATTCTTAGATGGCTCATTAATTCCCTGATCCATTTCTGCATGCACTACTGATACTAAGGTGACCTTTCACAAATCAAGCTATACATAGAGCAGAGAGCCATCCCTTCTTTCTACCGAAGAAATTTCATTTTTAGGGAAACATTACTAACTGAAGAAATAAGCTTTCAGCTGCTTTCATGTCTTAGACTCAATAAAGGATAAGGATAGGGTATTTATCCCATGAGTGAACACCCTGAAGCAGTTATACGTGGTTGGCTTAAAGGAGATCTGAGAATCGCTGTTTGACAGACTGGCCACTTTCCAAATGAGAAATCAATGACTCTGTATTCTGGGTAAAGAAAAGCCAGGATGGTTTATGATTTGTTCTACATATACTGCGGATCCAGCCCAGCTCTGAACTGCACACAGCTGAAGACAGTAAGAGCAACATCCCATGTCCAGTGAGGCCTTCAGCAGCATAAGGTGTATTCTGGCAGGACTCTGCACAGACAGTAGCTTGCTAGATTTTGGAATTCAGCCTGTAGAAAGACAAATATATGTAACAAGGAAAAGAGGAGAAAACAATGGGAGTTTTCTGTGCCAAGGAGAGCCAGCTAACTAGATGCAGGCTGGTTTTGTTTCTGGCAAAAAGACTTGCAGAAAACATGAAATGGGTAAAAAGGGTAATTCTGCCTGCAGGACTAGCACATATCTTCATAATACCTCTAGTATTCTGAACAAACTATTTACTTAATTATTGGTAAAAACCACAAACAAACAAACAAAACCCCAAACCAAACCCTACAAACCCCCCCAAAAAATCTGGCATGGAGGCTTTACACTATTTGGTATGTTATTGCTACGGTCACACAGGAACGGACAGAAGGGGCCACATATTCCGAGGGATTGATCATGACGCTCAAACAGAACAAAAAACAAACAAAAAAAAGAGGTTAACGAAAGTGTTAAATTATAACAGCAAACTCAAACAAGCAGACACAGAACTTAGTCATATTCTTCCCAGCATTTTGTCACGTTATTTACAGCAACATGAATAAAATTACTTACCTCTATTACTCAGGCTCTTAAGAAAGACACGTTTAAAAAAACAAAAAACCCAACCCTTTACATTCTTCAGATTTTTTTTCCACTCATATACTCAAGCAGTGTTTTGATCTTTCATGTTGGGCTGACAGTCCTTGAGAACTTATACGCTTATTTCTGATGCTTTTGGTGAACTCACACCAGTGTACTAAACCAAACTATCCTTTATTCAGCTCCATGTTTCTATGAGCAAATAACAGCCTGTAGGGATTCAGCACATCAGCTGCTTAAAAGATAAACCTACCCAGCTTGACGAAAACTCTTCACCACCTTCCTGTTGAGAGAAAACGGTTACACATTTCTAATAAATGAAGCAGGAACTGTCATTTTTTTGGCAAACTGATAACTAGCTGTAACAGCCGCATTGCCACAAGTTGCTTTTCCAAAGTAATTACCATCAGGCTCCCTGTGGTATGCAGTGTTTAACACATTTCTTCTGTGTTAATGAATGCAAAAGCAGGCAACACCACTATTAGTAATTGCTTTTTATTCGTAGTCCTCATTTTCCAGATAGGTCACATTAAACACAGCCATTAAACAATAGCGGTTGAGATAATCCATACAATGTATGCTGCTTTTGTTTGTTTTTTGTGTCATTCACCAGTCATTGGTGCAACTTTGAGCCATATGGGGAGACAGGGGCTGATAAATGCGAATGCCAACCTGTATCACAATCGGGCCAGAGAAGTCAAAACCTTAATCAGGTTTCATTCAATTACACTTCAAATCAACAAATCTTGATAGCCAAAACTCCCATTTGAATTAATGCAATAATAATCACTGCCTGATGTCAAAAGAAAGTAATTAAACAATAATGAGTGAGCATATATTATGCTAGGCTTCAGACTCCTTCTTGACCTCAGCAATTTCCCTTCCATTGAACAACAAGCAGCTTAAAAGTTTGCTTGAATGATGTATCTTGCTCCACTATGAGTGATGTTTGACTTCTAGGGGTAACTTGGACTGGGAAACCTATATTGCCAAGTGGCAAATCACAGTTCAGGAGAATCTTTTTCCTGATAAATATGCCAAGAAGAAAACCAGAAAAAAAGGTCTGATATTGAGTCCTGATTTGATTGGCCAATTGTTTAAGGAACTCCCAGTTGCTGGCTTTCATTAATAAAAAAAGATATAGAATGCCTTATTTGCTATTCACAGTGTACAGTACAATTTATTAGTTACTTAACTTGCCTCCCTTAACTCTGCCATTCTCTTTATAATCATGTGGCAGATATTTTCTTTCAGTCTTGTAAAACTTGTGTGTAAGGAATGAAAGAAATAAATCATAAACTTTATCTTTCATTGCTCCCTCTTTCTCCGGTGGTGATAGTAGAGATACCATGGAGAAAAAATACTTTTAAAATTCTTTTGTATGAAGTACTTCCTTCACACACAATCATGTTAATTTTGACTGAACCAGCCAAATGCACAGTGCATAAGCTCTGCTGGTTTATTGGTTCGTTATGTATCCATTCTAAATTGTGAAACAGATTTTTAAATCTGGGATATCCTTACTGGAAGCAGTATGCCAGAGATCTACAACACAAGGCAGTTGTCAGCCAAATTAAATAAAAGCAAGATTTCCTAAACTCTTCTATAAAGCTGTGAGTCATGAATTCTGAATTACCTCAGAGTGGTAAATAAATAATCACTACTAAATACAGATAATGTGTTAAACAGCTAAAGCTAGTAAATCACTAGTGACAGAGAGCCTTAAGGTAAATTCCTCTTACATTGGCACAGCCCTTTCTCAGAATGTTGTGGTTTTATGTCTTCAGAAACATACAATGAATTGTACAATTGGTTACTCAGTGTTAAAATCATTTATAAAATACACAAATCTCCATCACTTGACTGCATTTACATACTGGCTTAGATTTTGCTGAATAATGGATCTCACTGGCAGAGCTAAAGACTTGGTGCACAGACACTGAAGTGATGGGCACCACGGAAATACGTATAAGAGACTGATCAAACAATAAGAAATCCTCTCCACTATGGAATTTCAAGCTATCAAGCTATCAAGCAAAACCAATCTCGGGTCTCCTGGCCAAAAAATAATAAAATTATATAACACAGACAACACCACATTTTAGATACATAAATTGTCCAAAACATGGAGAGTAGCTTGATAAAACATGTACAAGATCCTTTCTTTTACATGTAGTTGTAGACTTTTTTAACAGGAGGAGCTAAAAGCAAACTGTCAGAATGGTTGTCTCCCAAAGACAATTCATTGTAGGACTGACTAGCTAAAATCACCATTTAATAGCAATCCCAACATCAAAACAGGCTGTTGGGTCAACTTCCTTTCTTGAACTGTTGAAAACTGTGACTTTTGTGGGACTTGAGATTGCCAACCTCTTTTATATATGTTAGTATAATACAGATTAAATTTAATAAACCCAATACACCATTTTTAAACATTGCGCCGTAGTGGTTATTTCCAACAGAGTATCTGAAGTATATAAGGGACAAACCCTGAGCTAAACATTTTATCTTCTGCTTCTTCTTGTTCTGTGCAAGTTCATTTTGAATGTGGGTTGGTTTTTATCTTTCATCTGAAGGCAATTTTGGATTTTTCAAATGCAATAAAAACACCCTTAGAAAAAATAATAAAAAGTAGAAAGTATATCCCAAGTTATTCTGCAAAGACTTTTCAGAACAAATGAAAACCAAACTAAAACCACCCCCCAAAATAAGCAGTGTATATCTAGAACTGCAGTAAGCAATTGCCCGTTCTAAAGAATCAGATAAAATAGTGCCCATGCCACATTGGCACTGACATGTTTTTCAGCTCTATGAACTTAATAGCAAAACTTTGAAAATGGTGGCATCTCTTAAGAAGTCAATCAACTATCCTACATTAAACAGGCTGGCTGCATGTGTTTGGAAAAAAAACCCAAGGAGGTTCCAGATGTTGGTTCGAGTGTAATTTTTGTTATTAAACATGGGTTTGCAATAGAAGCTTCTACAAGGACTTGCACATAACCATGACTGATGGATGTATTTGTAGGCCGTTCAGTTAGCTCCATCAGCTCACTCAAACACATTTTGAACAGATTATGTACTGCAGTACTTCGTAGACCATACATTAAACAAGAGACTTTGCTCTGAGGCGCTGCTTCCCACAATCCATGGGGAAAAGGAAGCAGGAAAAAACAAAACTCATAGAGTTCGACAGCTACCGAGGCAACACTTGCCATTTACAATATAAGCCCAAATATTTTTGCAACACAACTATATATTAATTTAATAAAATACACAATATAGCTCTTATACACTCAACAATTTGGCTCATATGCACTGAATCTGCAATAAATCAATAAAAATATGTCATTTGATGTAAACACACTGAATCTTCTTACATTTGCACATTTAAATGATCATGTGATTTTTGTGGATGTCTAAGACATTTTCACTTTCCTGAGCTATTTTAGTGTCCACAAATGAATAAAAAAGTGTTAATAATGTTAATTTCTTTTGTGTATTACCCTTAAAGGTAACTATTTTTTTTTCAAACTTTATTTTATTTCAGTTTTTTTTTAAAACTTACCACTAACTATTTATAGTTTTGTTGGACACTAAAACGCTAAATAGATACTAAAATCTTTTCTTCTTTTTTATCAAGTGAATTAGCTTATGTGTGTGCAGGACAAGATGGACTCTATCATTTTACATTTAACCTTAATATGACATGAAGTGTTTTACTAATGATCAGGATATGTTTTGTTGAATAATGATCTGGAATGGGTTTTTTTTTTTTTTTTTTTTTTTTTTTTTTTTTTTTTTTCATATTTGTGGCAGATAACTTTGTACATAAATGTTTACCACAAATGAATGTTAATGTTTGGTGTCGCTTGGACTACTACAAGAACTCTTTTTAGGACTTTCAGAAGAAGCCTGCGGTGACTGCTGGAAATCCACCACAGATCAGAATTATTCAACCCTGTTTTTCTTGGGGTTTATACGTAAACAGTAAAGTCAGCATCAGCTATTCAGGACAGTCTTAAAGTATCAGACGTATTTCCATTCCACCTTTCTCACACCTTCCTATCAGATTGTCAAAATGGCACCGTCTTTCCTTCTTTCGTTTTGTTCTTAGTGTACTTGACTCTGTCCTAATGAAAGTTTGGTCAAAATGAAACCAGTGTTATCTGTCAAAAAGAAAGAGCAGTGAAAAGAACATACTTGTGGGCACTTCAGATGTTCACTAAAAGCCTTAAAGCAGCATTGGTCTTCCTTCATTCCTGTAAATCTGTTACAACCAGGGGATTTACTTATGTATTTACTTTTAATCAGCAGAAGAGGAACGTAACTGCCAGCCTGTCCTTACTTGCCCCCTCACTTTCTGACGGCCACAGGGTCGCTTCCCCGACAGTCCTGTAAGAGCTTGTCTATTTCTCTCACAACTTCCTCGGCATCCACCGACTCCCTGCCTAGATCCCGGGCTGACCGGTCTAACTGCTCCAGCACAGAGTCCATCTCACTCGAGTCTCGGCTCACTCGGGAATGCACATCTGCGAAGGCCCTAGCCATCTGGTCTGATGCAATGAAGGGAGCGTCTTTCGACTGTTTACTAGGCGATAGGTACTGACTGTCAGTTGACAAGTACTGGCTGCTCGGTTCAGCCAAGGCTCCTGATTTCACTTCACAACCATCCAGCGGTCCTTTTGTTGAGGTGCAAGGCTCAATGCATGTCTTGGTTGGGCTGCTCGATGCTGAGGGAACCTCCTGAAGCAGAGGACTCAGGGCACGTTTGGCTTTTAAGTAAGGTTTAACATTGGCAATGAGAATAGTGTGCTCTCTCTTGTCTTTCCCAAATGTACAAAAAGTCTTTTTCCCAGTGGGATTCACAGTTTCGTATGTCTCAGTCTCAACATTAGCTTCAACTGTGGGTACAAAGAGATTTGTGCGATAATCTGCATTCTCAGCCTGACTGGCTGCAGGGAACTGTGGCATCCAACACCTGTCAGAATGACCAAGCACTCTGCATTCATCTGTGCAGTTAACACATTCTTCTTGCTCTGTAAAACAAAGGAGAAAGAGAAAAAACTCTAATTATAAGTGGATTGCTTTAAACTAATGGATAGGCTATGATCAACACGTGATGGGCTTACTTGACATCTGGTTTCTTAATTATGGGGAAAAAGAAGAAGCTATAATTAAAATATTTCAGAAGGATTGCATAAACCTGTTAGTTGAGACAATAGATTTATTTAACTGTTCTCTACGTATTAAAGCATTCACAGAGCCCAATGGAAGTATAAAGGGGTCATTAGAGAATCATTCTCAGTGGAATTGAGCTTCATCTGTAAACTAATCTGCTGTAGAAATCTGTTAGGCTTTGTTCTGTAAAACTCATCCTAGAAAAGAGTGAACAGTACTTAAGGAACTCAAAAGGCATTATCAGGATTAATTTTTCAAATCAAATAACTGAGCAATGACTGCCTTTCTGGAAATACAAACACTTCATAAAAATCAGCAAGCTGGCTTTTCATTTTTGTCACCTCCATTTCGTTTATAATTATGTTGTGTGACAGTCACAAAATAAAAAGGTTTTCTTAAAAAGCCTACTTTTCCTGCTGAGAACAGAGAACTAGAATTTTCCATCAGTATGCATTAAATACAAGCTTGTCAAAAAGTGCATATTGCAATTTTATTAGACATGAGTATGGATCATGTAATCAGTTTTCCCCTTTTTTGTTTTGGTGCAAGTAAGTGAAAATGGATTTGCTCAATACATATAATTTGGAAGAATGACAAACTGTGACACACTATTTGAACTGATAATGTTTTCAGATAGGATTTCTATATTCTTATTTCTTTCAAAGAATATAGCTAAATAAGATCTTTTATTCACTACATTTTTAGAACATAAATTTTGATACTTCCTGTTCTACAATTCAAAGAAAACTTTCTGCTTTAAAAACCTTAGCTCGTCTGTCATTTTACACTAATAAAATATGTTTGGGCCACCATTGGTACAATTTTATAATTGTACACGACTCTAAACCAATGTCAGGGATAGGGAAAATTCCAGAAATACCCCTTAAATGTGTTTTTAGAAAAACAGAACTCTGATCCAAGTTGCTTTCTTTTTCTTCTTCTTCTCAGTACTCTCTAGTCAATACTGATAGAATAAATCCTTTTATCATCTCTAGGTTTCTATCAGCTGTACACTGGTCTTTAGCTATTAAGCATTTTCTTCCACAACATGGGCAGATGGGTTCAACTTTTAATTTTATTTGAGGAATTTATTATTAACAAAATGCCTGGAATTCCAGGTAGACAAAAAACTATGAGTATACCTTGAAATGTAAGGATGAAACACACACACACAGAGGCATGCACAACCGGTCTTCAGAAAAGCAGAACAAACTTGTTGACCCAAAGACAGGGAAAATTTAAGTGATCATCATCTTTCTAAATTAGAAAATAAATTCCTGGTAATCTTAGAAAATCACCACCAGATTTATGGACAGTTGGGCTGCAGAAACCTGACACAGAAGAAACACCAAAGGTGATCTATGAGAATCCAATAGTGTAAACAGCTTTGACTGTTCACATTTCTAAAAAGGCATGAATAAATGTGACTTAAATTTAAATAAAATTGTGTTGTGCCACAATGATCAGTTAAATCGGGGTGAGATAATTTACTTGAAAATTACTTGAAAATTTTACTGGTTGACTGGAAACCAGTAATGGGCGGTGTCCCTCAAGGGTCCACACTGGGATCAACATTGTTTAATATTGGCATCAATGACATAGACAGTGGGATTGAGTGCAAGTTTGCAGATCACACCAAGCTGAGTGGTGCAGTTGATTCGCTAGAGGGAAGGGATGTCATCCAGAACGGCCTTGACAGGCTTGAGGAATGAGTCCATGTGAACCTCATGAAGTTCAACAAGGCCAAGTGCAGGGTCCTGCATGTGGGTCATGGAAATCACCAGTATCAATCCGGGCTGGGGGATGAAGGGGTTGAGAGCAGCCCTGAGGAGAAGGACTTGGGGATACTGGTGGATGAAAAATTGGATATGAGCCAGCAATGTGCGCTTGCAGCGCAGGAAGTCAATTGTATCCTGGACTGCATGAACTGGAAGAGGGTAGGTTTAGATTGTACATGAGGAAGAAATTCTTCACTGTGAGGGTGGTGAGGCACTGGACCAAGTTGCCCAGAGAAGTTTGGATGCCCCATCCCTGGCAGTGTTCAAGGCCAGGTTGGATGGGGCGTTGAGCAACCTGGTCTAGTGGAAGGTGCCCCTGCCTATGGCAGGGGGGTTGGAACTGGATGATCTTTCAAAGTCCCTTCCAACCCAAACCATTCTATGATTCTATGACCTGCAAGGAAAAGTAAGCTGCATGCTGGTTTTCGTGTACAATAAAAATTAGAATTATCATCATGAAAAGCAAGAGCAAAAGACA
Source organism: Haliaeetus leucocephalus (assembly GCF_000737465.1). Lineage (NCBI taxonomy): Eukaryota > Metazoa > Chordata > Aves > Accipitriformes > Accipitridae > Haliaeetus > Haliaeetus leucocephalus. The sequence continues at coordinate 3,176,260 of NW_010972468.1, read as the reverse complement.
ACCCCAACCCTGGGACTGTAACATAGTGACAGAACTGAGCAGAGTTTAAGGAAGAGATTTAATTTTGTGGTGTTTGATTTTTCTTCACTTGAATGAGATGGCATTGGTATGCATAACCATAGAGACAACATATGTGGTGATAATTGCTTAATGAAAAGGGAGTCATACAAATAAAGGACATTGCTATACACCTCATTCCACCCCCCAAAAAAAGTTCAAAATTATACAAAATTGTACAAAAATTATAAGTTCATCTCCACTAAAGTTCTCTGTATCTAGTTTTCCAGAGCTTCTACAGCATCAAACAGCTGCTGCTTAAAACAGCCAAATGAAACTGCTATGCTCTCTCTCTCAGAAAAAGAACATAAAATTCCACAAACCAAACCAAACCAATATATTTCAAAAGGCACATGGGGCAAGAGCATTGGAGCGGAAGGTTCCAGGCTTCAGCATGGGATGGGCAATAGTTAATACTAGCCAGGTTTGATTGCGTTTTATCACAGAAGTCCAACAGAAATAAACAAACAAACAAATGCCCCAAGCCAACCTTTTCAATGTTAATTCTAAAACTTCAGATTTTGCAAATGCTTGCTCTTAATTAATTTTGTTCTTTTTCTCTTCCTTCTAATCCTACAAAGTAGATTTGTGGCAAGCTCAGCCTCTAGCTTTGAAAGTGGACCTATACAGTAAGGAGAAATAATAGGTGTTTTGTTTAGGATTTTCTCTAACCATATCTAAAACTATTTTTCGTTTATATGGAATTCATGATAATGCTGAGTAGAAGTTTTCTGGCACTTTTAAAGGTTTCCCTAAGCAATTAATCAGCTTTCCAATTAACTGTTTTATTTTGTAAATTTAACTATCCTTTGTATGAATTTTTGTAAATAATTTTGGTCTCTTTTTAACAAAAGATGAAAATAAAAACATGCTGCATGTTAGCTACCGTAAAATGCTCAGAACTGCACAATCAATGGACCGACACTTCTCTCTGCTGTTCTCTCTCTTTTCAATCATTCCATCAAAACAGGACTCCTCTTTGCTTCTTTCTTTCTCACAGAAAAAAAAAAGTAGCACTAGAACTTTCTAACCATATGTAATGTATCAAGAGCTCAGAGTGTACTGGGAGACCATCAGTGAACACAGTTGGGAAGATTTCAGTACAGTACAGCCTATTTCATTAAACCACAAAAAGAGCACCTGTAGAAGGGAAATTCTTCCTGCCTTTCAGGTAGTAGTTCTGTGTCGTATTATCTTAACAGACATTAAATAAATGTTCATATATTTATACACAATTCTCTGCTATCTACATTGATAACTTATACATATGTATATGAAATATACAACTGGGAAACTCTATTTTGACACTGTCTCTTATTCTAAAACTTGACTGAACTGTATTCATTTTAAAAAAAAAGATCAAAATTATTCCCTGAACTGAGACTGAAATGAACAAAATTCAGATGAAAGGTAAAGGTCAGAGAAGTTCTCAGCCGCTGGAAATAAATTAACTACAATAGGTATTCAGTACTGTGCCAAAAACTATGTTTGAGATTTTCAAGACTGATTAGGTTAATTTTGTTACAACCAAGTTATGTTCTAATATTTTGAATTTTTAGCTCTTATGCATGTGTGCACACATACACTGAGTATGAGGATAACTCTTACATGGTATTTACATTATTCATTACTGCCAATAAAAATACAAAGTTTGCTGGCAATCTCTAAGTAAAAGAAATATATATCATATAGCATATATACATTATATATATTGCACGCCATATCTTCCTTCCCCTTCTCATTTCCTGCATTTGCTAAAGCAGTTTTTATACTTGCATTCATACTCACAGTATTGACTAACTTTCCATTTCTGCTCCCTGGGCATCCTAGCAGTGACTGAATTAAATATGAAGCCAAAAAAGAAGAAGAAACAAATACTGAATGACCTTGAAGTGAAAACGACCCGCATTGCATGAGCTTTGGTGCTCTAGTCTTGAAAATCTGTGTCTTTTCACTTCACTCTTTTATGTCACATCATAGGAAATGGATTTTGAGTATTGATTATCATACATTATAAGCTGCTCGTCTCGCCATTAGCCCGTAATTTTGACTGCTACAGCTAGCAGACAGTGAAGAAAATCAAACAGGCACTTTTGTACTAGCAGGAGAAACTATAAACATGAAGTGAACTATCACCACCAAGGACCAAATTAGTACATATGAGAAAATAGAACCAATTTAAAGGTAAATATATAAATATATATATGTAAAATAGGTCATACACTGTGCTGTACAGCAAGATGTGCTGGTAGAGTGATATGCACCATCGGTCTTTATCTCTGTACTTGTCTCCCTCCTGTTGAAAATAAACCCTTAACAGTGCAAGCGTGTACAATAAACAGAAGGAGCCTAGAGGTTTTCCTAACTCTCTGGAGCTTTAAGGGTAAACAGTCAGGAGTGCTTTGTGCACTTAGGGGAGAAAATACACTAAAATAGAACTGCTAAATTATTAGCCGTAGAAAGAAAAGGAAACAAGCTATCTTCAAACAAGTCACCTAGATGATAGGAAATGTATACCGAATAGAAATTTAAGATGATGTAGGATGAAAGTTATGTTGCCAACATATAAAATGCAATGCAAGGTATGTACTTTGGTGCAACATAAGACATATCTTACATATTTTATTCTATATTACCAGACGAGCTATATTTAACGTCTGTCTTCTGTAGCAAACTTAAAGCAAAAGATACTTTTATTGTGCTATCTTTAATTTCCTATGCTTTCCTCATAAATACTGTGAACAGAATTAAATATGGGTACTGATTTCACCCTAAATATATTGCACTATAAAGTTAAGTAATTAATGCTTTAGATAGCTGGCTCCTTTCAATGGCTATAACTGAGATATCTTAGTTTGACTCACTAATTATATGAAATTTGCATAATGATAACAAAGAATAAACTCAAGAATTTTTTTTAACAGTGACTCAATGTAGCCAGAGTTAATAAATACTTTTTCTCGTTTAATTGAACCCTAATTATTTCAATTACACATACACACACAGAGCAGAAAAGCAAATGAAAAGTAGAAAATCCATGTACATAAAACATCAGCATACAAACATTTTCAAGAAATATTTCATGTACTATGTGTATAAGATGTAGAACACTATACTCTGTATCGAAGTACTCCATATAATGTAATAGTAAATGTCCAGGCTTGTGTATAGGGGAAATCAGGTTTTAAAATATATGTATATGCACACATACATATATGCTTTCATATATATTTTTATATGTATGTAAATATATGTATACACTCATATATTTAAAATCTGATTTCCTCTATACACAAGCCTGAACCTAGACCTGGACCTAGACCTAGACCTACACAATCCTATTCCTCTCAAAATCTATAAATGATGTTATCAAATCGTATCTGAAGTTAAACAAGGCAGACAGAGTTCAGATCATTATGTTATAAGATTTGACCTGGTAAATGGTCATTCAAGTGCATTCTTTTCTAAGACCTTTTTACTCACAAAATATAAAAAAATGTCTCTTTGTATTACTATATGTTCATGAATGAAGGCTAAATAAGAATATGGCTGGATAAGTACACTAATAACACTGCATATTTTAAAATGTCAGTAGCTTTTGTTATTTTTCATTGTCCTAGGAAATGTTAGTCTATCTTTCAGGTATCTTTCTTATTTATTCTTTTTTTCTTTTTCAACAGGTGATGTGTAGGTTTTACTATCGCATAAACATCTCCTTCTAATTGACCTTTTTTTTTTTATTCTTTTCTATAAATATGGAAGCTAAAAAACCCCATTAATTGTCAAGGATGGCTCACTGGCTGACTCAGTTGACTGGAATGGCTATCAACTAACAGCTCTAAATGAAAAATACATTGGAGGACCCGTTCCAAAATGCATGTCTTCTTTTTGAAGCATGGAGTTTCACACTGCTCTAAGTTCTACCTTCACTCTTGAAATGCTCTATTCTTCATGGCATTATGGAGCAAACAGTAATGCACATGTTTTCTGACCCTTGTTTCACCTTACAAAGGAAAAGATCTGCCTTCGATGCATGCATGGAGTTACACTGATTTCCCTAGGAGATAGATTCATTTCACCCTTGGTGTTGTGAATTTGTGTTCATTTTTGAAAATAATTTCCATCTAGAATTCACTCAATAATGAAACAAGGTGTAAAATCCTCTGTAGCTTACATTTCTCTGGTCTAATCACACACTATGTAAAATAACACCACTACTTGCTTTAGACTAATAAAATAAGGTATGTTTTATATATTTTAATACCTTGAATAGATACGGAAGATCTCTATTTTCTGTACGTATGTGTAAACAGATGGACAATAAATGGTATCTAATGTCTAATAGAGAATATAAATAACTCTGCCTTTCAGAACTTCAGTAATTCCTGTAATATGACCAGAAAAACTCCCAGAATTGATATGAAATGGTGTCTTACTTTTTTATTTGAGCCAGGCAATTGCCTTTACTAAAGAACTGAAAAGATGAAAAGACTATAAGTAGGTATTTATTACAGGAGAAAAGTAATGGGCTGCTTTGACATGTCCTAAACACTGGGGCTATATGACACTTCTGATGAGAACAATCAGCTAAAGTACTACTTCTGTGGTTGGATTCCTGTTTAATTACAATTGATTTTGACATAAATGAGCAGAGGTAAACAAATACTTCTATACACATGCTTGCTGTTATTAAACAGAGCTGTCTCCAATCTGAGTATTTATATTGGCTTGTCTGTTTAAAGGCTCCTTTCAGTTAGGCAAAGCAATTATGGAGCTCAGATTAGCAAAATGACTGGCAGTAAAATGAGAATGGACTGCCACTTTTTTAAACCTCTTGGATCTCATGGTCTTTTCCTGATATAACTACAAGCTTCTGAGGTCTATAATCCTCACACAGTTTCCCCATTGTTGGCTGTTGAGTTTTTGTTTGCGTTTTTCTGTTTGTTTTCTTGTTGTCTGGACACAGGATAAAGAGAATATATATTTTTATATTGCCATGGCATAAGGCACTTCAAAAGCAATAACAAGTTGGTGGGCCTATGGTTTTAATTCTAGTTCACATTTCTCCCAAAACATAAATATTGGAGGAATATTTCAGGATTACATGGTGCACTACAGAACATCTAACATTTTTCTTATGGAAGTATGCTTTAAATCCATGCTTACAATTTAATGGCAATCACATATTTTTATTTAAAGACAGCATAAGAGCAAGAAAACATTTCTGTTACCTGAAAATTTTCCATCCTCACAGCGGGCTGGTCCACAGATCCCAACAATGGGTCTTTGGCCTCTGCCTTGCTGTTCTGGAGGCAAATCAGACCTGTGAGTCACAGACAGGGATAGGCTCTGCTTCCAAAATTCACAACACTGTCAAAACTTCCACAGCAGAAAAACAACTTCTATCTGTGGCCCAGGCATAGCTCACGGCCCCTGAATTTTTTCACTGTGCTTCTCAAAGGTACAAGCACAGGAGTTTATAGTTGGCAGTGAACCGAAAATGTCTGACTAGTAAAAAGGGTGTCTCATTTCTTCCTGTCAGAGGAGAAAGAGGAGAGGCTGAGAACAGACACCCAGTTTTGGTTTCCAATGTTTGCCTCTAAGTCAAACTGGCACCTACTCTAATTTGCAGTAAAAAGACCATATGACAGTCATGAAAAGATATTTTGGACTCTTCCCATCCCACCGTAAAAACCTCTTCCTAGCCCAGGGCTGCAGGGAGGAAACGTACAAGGGCTAGCAATGCCAGCCCTGTACTTAGCTGCGAAGCTACAGGGAAACTTTAGTAATCTGACAAATTCATATTTTTAAACAGTAAATCTTTGTTGCAGAGCCCAAAAGCTGTTTCCTGGAAAAGAAGAGAAACAAAATTGCAGCAATTAACAGAAGAGAACAGGCTTGTGGACCTGGTAGAAAGAACATTTTTAATATCACATATTTTCCCTGCTCTTGATCAAGGCAGTTCCACAGATTTTACAGTGGGATTATTTCAGTACTGGCACCCAAAAATGCAATGACTCTTAAATCTGAAACCTAACTGAATTTGTATAATCATTTGCAGAATGTGCATGATATTCACACTTTTTACTAACTTTATTGTGAACTAGTTGTAAGATCAATAATTTCCATATCTAATTTGAAATATTCAGTAAATACTAACACTGTATATTATACTGTGGCAATGTCTAGGAATCCAGTCATTAGCCAGGCCCATTGTGAGGCATCCTATACAAATGTTGATAGATTGTGCAGTTAGAGACAAGAGGTAACAAGTGGTTATGACTGACGAAAGCAATGAATGGGAAGGAAAGACAACATTAATGAAAATATAATCACGCTGTTGACATTTCCTGAAAATACCAATATAAAAGCTCCATAATGTAAAGAAGCTATCCCCATCTGTCACACCATCAAGCCACCAATGATTAACTATATATTACACCAGTGAGCCTTCCTCACTGGTTGCCAATTATCTCAGTATACAAATCTTTAATTAGAAGGCACCAAGCTTTTTGCTTTGTAAGCCTGTCTCAAATTTGGATTTGACAACTTGTTTACAGACATTGACTGATGAGGGTGTCACTGAGGAGAGAGACATGACAGGCTTCTGAAGAAATCTGTTTCTATGTCCTTTTGATGGTTCTGTTTACATCCTGACTATAGGTAGACTCTCTTGAATGGAAGTCTGTCAGGTTCTGTGCAGAAGCATGATTTTGTCCAAAACAGAATCAATGCAGTAAAGCTTTTCAAATGCTGTCTGTTTTCCTTTACAAAGTCTCACAAAAAAATGACTAACGGCTATATGGATGCTGAAGCATTCAAAATCTGGCCACTTTGGTGAAAGAGAGTAGTTTGCTCCACATTCCTGCCAGCATGCCTGGATTTACATTCAAAATCTCCTTTACCAGATATAATGAGACCATGTCTGTTTTACACTGATAGATGGAAAAGCCCACTGGGTATCATTCTCTGCTTCAAAAGGCTGATGTTGTATACGGGTCATATACTTTGGACTTCATGGGCAGTACAATGCATCTGACAGAACAGGAGGAAGAACGCTTTTCATGATGCTGCTCTCAGAAAAACCCTGAAGTTATCCAGGCATCCTAAGGAACTCTCACTTGGACATACAGACACAGAAATATCTTCTTCAGAAAAAAAAGAAATTATTTAAGAGCTTCATATAGAGTCTCCCCTATGCTATGATAAGTAACATATTCATTAGTGTTCGATTAGATGGTGCCCTAGACTATTGTTTAGCAGATTGCTGGTGTTGTGTTTTATTACCACCTTCAAAAGAGATTTGCAGAATGGGATTACCCTTATGCCAATTTATGAAGCACCCACATTCTCTTAGGAATTTAAGTTTCATAATGCTATTCTACTTTGCCTTCTGCCTGAATTGTGCTCCAATTAGATCAATCAGAAAGAATAATTAAGGATGCATTTTTCAAATCTGACTCTCTAAATATAACTAGTTTGGCAAAAAGAATTGTACATGTAAACAGATTCAATACCATATTTTCAGGTTCTCCATGAACTGTAAATGAATTTCTGAAAGACACTTACTGAAGATGACTTCAGAATATTGACATCTTCCTTTCCCCAGATCCTCCATCAAAACCTCAAGTTCCAGATCACTTTCTTATATTTCAAGGATCGAGGAGATTATAGGTATTAACAACACTAATACAGAAAATCTCTCCTGCTAGTTACTTTTATTTGCAGCAGCTGAGCTGCTCAACTGAGAGTCACCTTTTTACTTGTCACCTTTGCATTTGTTATAGCTTCAACTTTTGTATTGATGTCAGAGCACTGTGAAGTGACAAAACATATCTTTAAGAAAAAGTTGGTAATTCGGGAACTATTTCCAAAGCTGTTGTCATTATGTGTTCATTGTTTTCACTAATATCTTCACTTTTAAAGGCTGTTAACTGTTAGAAGCTATTTTTCTGGTCCCTAGCAACCCCTCATCTGAGCCATGTTCTTATAAAAAGTGTATTTTAGTCCTGGAGATAGACTTGAAGGCTGGTTACAAACATCACCACCAAGTAAGATGCACTCAGGGTAATTTCTCTTAGCTGTGCCCTCAGCTTAATTATCTGAACACCCTACAAAGAAAATCCAACAGTGAAGCATAAGAGAAGTTAAACACTGTTCTGGCAAAGCAAGTAAAAGATGCAGCTGCTACCTTTAAAGCTGCTGAAGGATTCAGAATATGTCAGTCAGTGTCAATCTATTGACTTTCTTTAGGAAAATCTTTACTCTGTAGAGGCGATGAAGATACTACACTCCTAGAAATGGAGCAGACTTACTATAAAATGCAGTAAAACCTATTCTAGACATGGATCATGATCAACTTTCTCAGCATATTTAAAGAGACCTTTTCATTTACCGGAACTTATCACTATAATATTTACTTGATTTAGAGTTTCATGGATGCTTTCCACCATGACTTGATTTTAATGGGTCCCCCTTCTCCCAGCCTTTTTGTTCTATTGGAAAGAAAAGGCAAGAGACCTGTACAGTTATTTTTGGCTTGAATTCTTAGTATCACAGGTAATGGAAAGCAGAGAAAACTGACCCCCAATATCTACTGCATGTTTTTTTCACAAACAGCCTCTGGGTTTCCCAATAAAAGTGTAGCTTTGCTTTGTTTTTCTTTAAGAAAAAGAATTGCTTTAATTCCCAAGGAGACAAAAATTGTGTGTGAAGCACCATATCTGAAAGCAAGGCTCAGTCTGACCTTGAACAAAATCCGGAAGGAATTAAGGTAAGAAAAAATTGTCTTATGGGGAAAAAAAGAACAAACTTTTTTTTTTTTAAGTCCACCTGTTACAACACACCCATCGTATGTATCCCACTTCTCAGGTATCTAAGAAACAATTTAGCAGAGCGCTAAACTTATTTGTAAACTCTCAAGTGACTCTCTGCAGTTCCAGCTGAAGATGGATACAAGGCAGCTAATTTGCTACCACCAAGGGAAAATGTTGTAACATAAAAACATTCCCTCCCTTAGCTTCAAAACTGTTGAGTGCCTAGGGAGCCCAACTATTTGTAGAGTTGATACTATGCATATGCTTCCTCTGTAACTGTTACATGCATACATCTGGCATCTGTCTCTGTGCTAAACAGACTTAATTGTCCCTAGTATTACTATGTAAAAAACCTCTAACCTAAATGGTTAATG
>NW_010972468.1:3166675-3166886 GCF_000737465.1 Haliaeetus leucocephalus | reverse complement strand
GACAATAAATGGAAAAAGGAATTCCAGCTAAAACAACCCCATTTGATTATGAGGCTGTACAAAATACCAAATGTCATGCTAAGAAAAGAGCATAACCTCTATTTAAAGTTAGTCAGAAGGCAGAGCTAAAATATTTTGCTCATAGCCAAAGTGCAGAGCTCTTTGCATATCTTGCCAGTAATACAAAATAATCCTACAAAAATCACATACA
>NW_010972468.1:3090603-3166581 GCF_000737465.1 Haliaeetus leucocephalus | reverse complement strand
TTTTTTTTTTCCTTTCTTGATTGTTGATCTTCCCTTTTTTATCCACATCAGATTTCAGAACATTTAATCATTTGCCAAACATAGCTGGATCGATTCTGAAGATATATTCTTCCTTTTTTTTAGGTGATATTAGGGGGACTCTATGTGTCAGTACACTATTCAGCTCACTGTTGCCAGAAAAGTGAAGATGTAGACAAAGCACTTGATTTCAGATTTCAGTATATTTTTAAAAGATCAAAGAGCACAGTAAATCTTGTTCTTTGGTTAGGCAGACCATGCAGAACAGTAATACTCTAAAAGATGGAGGTAACTGCATAGAACTAATACTAAATTGAAGGCTTTTTGAAGTTATTTTAACCTTTGTGTCAATGTTCATCTCAACCCCCCCCAGCAAAGTAAAAAAAAATAGAAATGCTTCTAATTGGGAAAACACACAGGAATGTGTTCTTCCTATAAAGTATGGTTAAAAAATGCTGATGATTTGACATCTTAAATCATTCATGACAGCAAAAATGAAACATGCTCAAGCTGCTTCTTTTACTAAGATTTATTTCTCTGAGCAAGACCATAAAGCATAGTCTTTCCTAAGGCAACTGTACCTGCCTAAGTCTATTTAGGATTTAGGGAAAAGGTATTCCTCCAGCTGAGGTCTTCTGAAGAGCCTGATTTCTTCCTACCGTGTGCACTAAATCCTAGCAAGCAGGAAGACAGGCCATAGTTTTTTCACCTCTCCTGTTTAAGATTTATTATAATGCAACAGGGAAGCAAACCAGAGAGAGCTTCCATCTAATCTGCTCTTTAAGGAAGAGTTCTTGTCAATCAAGGGACTGAAAAAAAAACCCCACAGGAAGTAGACTCAGATGCTGAATATTAGTTTCATCAAATGCCTAACAGCAGTTATAACAGACAGAATAATTTCATTCAAGAAACAGAGATAGCCACATAATCTAATTTCTGGCAATTAAAATTAGGCTAGAATTCTTATGCTGTCTCTAGAGGCCATGGAGAATGATGGATCCAGAGAACCACTCAGAATGTCGGAGATAGGCTCCAGATCTAAAACACTTCCCAGACAGGCCTACCTATCTTCATGGAATGTGCACAGAGTTGATGTCCTGAAGTTATCTCCCTCTGTGTTAGAGATACATACCCATCGGTCTGGCTTCTCCTATTAGCAGTCTTAAGCTTTTCAGCACTCAGAAGACTGTTTTGAGTCTACAGGCCCAATATTGCCTAATTTAATGTAGATGAGATTTAGGCGTGTAACTCAGCATCATGAGTCCCCTTTTCCAAGATGTTCTCCCTATGCACATTGTTCTCTCATTGGCAGGAAAATTGTCCCCTTGCAAACTAATAGCTTTGTGATTACATGCACATATAACTTCCAGGATTTCCACAGAATATTCATTCAGTATCCGGACAGATCAAGATTCCTGGTATTTTTCCACTGAGCTATTTTCTTGCAAAAGTAAAGCAACTTTCCTTCTCCCCTAATGCTGTGCTACCATGCTTATACCAAGCTACTACTTTTTTTTACACAATTAAAATTTGTGTCAAAATGCATTTTGAATGCCTGAAGGAACACATTGGGATCTGTTGCTCTTCACTGAGGCAAGTTGTAACTGATCTACTTCCTTCTTGCAGCTGCAGCTCTGGCTCCAACTAAGTTCTTGTCAGAACTGTAACAGCGAGTGGCTTTGCTGATGTACAGGTGCTGCCACCTTTACACAAGCAAGATGTTTGACATGGTGCAAAGTAGCCCCCTTTTAAAAAAAAAAAAAAAAAAAAAAAAATTATTTCCAGAAATCTAGGAAGAGAAATCCAGATCAGCTGATCAATTATATTTTGTCTACAGAGCAAGCTGGCACCTTAATTATGACCAGAACATCATCCTAGCTCCTGCTAGAAATTAGAGCCAGAGGCAGATGAGAGCCAGTGTCCTTCCTGTCAGTTCTTCTGTCCAGCCATACCTTGCTTTTGCAGCCCGGCTCTGTTGGGTCACAGATCTAGCTGAATGCTAAACACAGCAGAGTACTGGATACCCTGCAAAGATGGTAAATTCCAATTTTCCCTTTCATCTACAGTTCAAACCTACAGATCTTCTGCAAATATTACCAAAGCATACAGTTAGCTGTTGCTTAACTAAGGAAATAAAAGGAAGGGAGCTTCATGAACCATAGCCCATATTTATGTACCAGATTTTTCATGCCTACCTACCTGTCCTGAGAGTACAGATTGCTAGCCTTGGATTTTGGAGTTAGACTTTAAGTTATCTGAGATGCCCCAAAGTAAATCATAATATGTCATTTCTCTCCTTTCCAAGGACAAAATAAAATTTATTGATGCAGAGCAGCATACTTGGAACTCCCACCAGTCACTGATTCTATTCTCAGAAACAATTCTGATCTCAAAATTCTTATTTTAAAGGTTGAGTAGTCCTGAGCGCTTTCATTCTTTAAGTATGTGGCTTTCAACATCAGCCCAAATATTCCTTCTTTAAATAAATTCTCAGTTTAAATTTGGCATATGCTTTTTGATTCAACAATGTTGAACTGGTATTTCTCAGAGACTCAGACTGGGATGATAACTGTCAACAACTTTGTTCACAAAACATCAGTCACAGTCCTCTGAAAAGCTGACACACTTATTTAGCAGTTAATTTTTCTTTAAACATAATCAAGTGGGAAACCAATGACAGTAATCCTGTAGAGTGCATCTGCATTATCAGATGTTCCCGTGATATATTACCACAGCTACATTTAGCCACTATAGCCTACTGGTCTGCATGATAACAAATAAATTCAATTGCAGCTTGATATTACAAACTGCCTTCAACATTTTCATCCACAGTTCGTTGCACCTGCGTAACTTCAAGAAGTATTTCAGAGCCGTACTGGACAGAGTAGTAAGGCTAATATTCACAACATCATATATTGGGATACAACATATATTGGGGTAGATATTTTCAGGTTTAGAGCATTATTTTTTTTGGCAGAAAAAAGCTAAGGGCTATTAAAAAGAAAATAATCATAATTAAAAAATTATAGGAGAAAAATATAAAACTAGCACAGGAAAATAAAGGGCAATTCTTTAATAGGTTAACCATTCTGAATAAAAAGAAGTTATTACGTAAGTCTGATTTTCAAGTCAAAAGAACCAAAAGAGAAGAAATCATATATTAAATCTCAATGTTTATGCAAAATGTCTTCCCTAAAGTTTCCTAGGATTAATTCATTAGAAATTAATTTGTTTGCAATCTTTCTTTGAAAAAGTTGTATCTAAAGTAATATATTTCTTTTGCTTACTGTGAGAATCTGTTTTATGAAACAATCAGCAAATGTTATCCTTGAATATAACTGCCTATTTGATTTTGAGCAGGAGTGGAGTAAAAATATAGAATAAAGCATTTCACACAGAGAGGGATACGTACATTTCTGTCACTTTTTATTTTCTACCTTTGGAGAGGAAAATACAGCATTTTCTATAAGCTTTCAGTGTCACAGTTAGCCTGCTCTAACTATGATGACAACATGCGTCTTTGATGACATGGATGAATACCTCTAAAATTCAAGTCTTCCTTCTAGCAAAACTGTAATCCTGTACAGAAGGTCAATGACAATCTCCCTATTAAGGCCAACTGTTTGTAAGTAGTAAGCAGCGTTTTCTTGTTAGGATTTTTCTCTCTGCTTTGCTATTTGATTTCTGCAGGGACATGCATCTATTTACCACACTAAATCCTGCTGTTCATCTTTTGCATCTAACATATTCTTTGTTCATTTCCTAGAGGTAGACAAACAGAACTGGCGTTATTGTTAGCATTCTCCAAAGACACAGTCAATGCAGATCTAGCTAATCCCCTCCTACTTATTATTCAGCAATCAGTGTCTGCCAATAGGATTTGGGAATCCCCAAAGACAGTGTTTAAAGGGAAGGGTTAAATTCAGCTTGTTTAATGACATTCTCTGTTCCTGGGATCATTCATCATATTCATGGAATCCGTACCATGGAGGGACCTAAGGCTGCCAATTAAAATAAATTAAACTAGATGGACAGCCATCTGAGTGAATGAGATTGCTGTCATGATCTGAAGTAACTTTATTAATGGTGAGAAGCTACGTTGGTACAGACAGTTCTTTTAATCTGCTCCAAAGGCCCACATATTCCTTGCAGAGAGTTGTGTTTGGGAGGTATCACCTCTAGAGCTAAGCTCCCTGAGAAGCGATCATATTAAGAGAAACCTGCTGGGGTACTTGATTTAACATTAAAGTGAATTTATCAGCTACTCCCAACTTTTTGAGAGACTAATTGAATTATCAAAGGCTGCAATGGGGAATGTAAAGCCTTCTGAGAACAGATCTGTAATATAGATAAAATCCTTGTGCTGTGTGATTATCTTAAAATGTAGTAATAGCCTGGGTGCTAAAACACACCCGAATTTAAGATTTCTTTTGCCTGTCTAAAGCCTCTCTCTACCCACCAAAATTATGGGAAATGTCAAGTGTTTGGGACAGGAAAAAGACAAAATTATTTTAAAACATCTTATTTATTGTCTCCTCTTTCAATGCCTTCAGGTGTGCTGGGTGCTCACTAGGGTAAGTTTATCAAGTTTGTTCAACTGTTTACAGTATATATTTTAATCTTTCACCTTTTATAGGCTTTCAGAAAGAATATACAATTTCTCCCATTTTCAGTGGGATCACACATGATTAAAATCAAACATGAATGCGTCATCTTCCTGAACTAGGGCATATAATAGTGACACTTCCTTATACAGAAAAGCTGCTATTAGTGCAGACACTAATTTAATATGTGAAAATTCAACCTTGCCCAAAATTTTGCAAGACAATTATCTGACAATTTATTTCCTTTTTTTTAACTGTGTCTCTTTAATGTACATATAGGTTTGGAATTGTAGAACAGATCCTGGCAAAAGAGACTAGTGGGTTGGGGGCGGGTGAGTCTGGCAAAGTTACAGGACAAAGGCAATTTATTGTATCCCACTGACACTTTGTTAGAGATCACCTTCATATACATACATAAACATAAATGTTCACAAGGATATGGTTGAATATATACTATAGAGACAAAGCTGTGTCTACAATACATACAGTTTCACACATTTGTCGCACAAATGTATGAAAAATACTTACCCTATTAATAATTATAAAAGTAATTACAAAAGTACAAAAAAGCCATGTTAAAATCAAAAATATGAGAGTAAATCTCTCAAGCCTTGCATGACAGAACAAAAGATACAAGACTGGCTTTGACCCTGTAAACCTCCTATGCTGCAATCAAGTGCAGTGACAACAAGCTGGAGGTGTTCACTGCATGAAGAGGTGAAAAGGGGTGATTGTAAGAAGTGTGAAGACAATTCTATATCCATAATGCATTCATCCCAGAGTGCAAGGACATCTGTTAAAATGCTTTCTTTTAACCAGCAGCTTTAGAGATACTTGAGTAGAAGCAGGTAAAGAATCACAAATAGAGGATAATTTAACAAGATGCTAAAAGGCATTAGAAAGGACATATATTATAACCTTATTCTATCATAGAAGTGTATCCTGTCCCATGAATACAACTGGTGATAATTGTGAGTAATTAATAATTATACCAAGAACTACTTGCTTATCTCGCATGCACAGAGCAAAATCTGTAGCATTCTCAAAACATGCTGGTGGTGTTTGCATTTTCCCTCTCTCTTACGGAGACCTCCCAGAGGCATGCAGAATCTATCACTCAGTGAAGTGAACCTGGGAGCAGATCAAGAGAAGCTGAGGAGCTATTAGTTGTCTCTAATTTATTCTGCTTAAAGAATATGAGAAGGGAAAGAAAAAGACAACTCCCCCCTCCATTAAATGCGTGTATATTCTTTCAGTATTTGCAAATCAAATGTCTTGCCAGCCTCTCAGGAGCCTCAGAAGTCAGACTGCTTGTCCCTGATTTTTGGAGTGTCATTTCACTGACAATTCTGTCTTCTGCCTTTCCATCTGCCACCAAAGGAAATTTAAACTTTTTCAAAACTCTAAATAGTTTTCCACATCCACTGGCCTTCTCATCTTTGTTCCACTAATATTCCTGGTCATAAGAGTTTTGTCCTCCTTGAGCTTCTCCACAGGGCTGGTAGTCTTCCTGTGCTTAATTCTGTTCACTAGACCTGTTTCTGTTGCACTGTCTACAAAGATAACATGCTAACAATAACACATAGATCCATGAGCAGTGGAACTAATTAAAGCTTATTTTCTGCAAATTTTTGTATTATTATTGACTAATGTATCTTGGAAGGCACAGTCTGCTTGAAGCTTTCTCGGTAGCTGAGGCATTATTAAAGACTTCAGTCAAGAGTGTTCAGTGTCTAATAATCTGTGACATCAGTTTTTCACTTATATTGGACACTTATATAGTTTATTACAGCTGTCTATACCCACAAAATTTGTGGAAACTTATTTTTGAGGCCTGTGTCCTTGGATAGATACCAGTTCAGAAGTTACGGGTAATCAGGGAAACAGGCAGACACAGATTGCAATTTCATGGAGTTATTTCTAAAAAAACCTGAAATGTGTCTAAAAATCAAATTCTTTTTTCCATAACTGTTTTTAAAAGACTGATCTCTCTACATAGGATTTTTTTTTCTTGAATATCTGGAAGGCACCTAGGAGATCATGAATGCTACCACCATAAACTACTTATTGTCTAGGTTTTTCAAATGTCACTTTCTGTCCAAATCAATGTAAAATATCTATAAATGACTTCTCATTGAGAAGCAGATTAGCCTGAATAAAAAGATTCACTGATGTGTCCAGATTGATTCTGACACAGAACTAACTCTGACACTTCCACTCGGCATGCAGTACTACTTTGTGCTGTTCACACAGACAGGTACATACCTTTACACCCAACCACGGAATGTATGTGGGACATAGCCCCAGGTTCTGACACCTGCATACCTCCAAGAAAGGAGTTCATATGCCAGGTAGGTGTCTAACTTCTCATTATAGTACATGGAGACCTACTTAAAAGAGTCAACACAATGCACACCCTAATGTAGATATTTACAGTTGATCTGAATCCCATTGCTAATTAACTGTATGACTGTGGACCAAAACTGCTCTCCAGATGTCTAAATATAGATGTAGGTTACCATCTTTAGGCAGAAATATTTGAAAATACTTGGTTCCCTACCCTAAATATAGCATTATTAGTCTTCTGTAACAAGACACTTTGCACAGAATCTTGGCAGTGATTATGAGCAGAGCTGCAGAAATGACATCTAATTGGATTCTTTTTGTTTCTGTGTTAGGAAAGGCCTATTTTGATTAATCAGTCTTGCTACAAAAATGTGCTATTTCTTTCACAGCAGTTTTCAAGAAAGCGGTTTTGAAATTTCTTGGAAGACACGCTCCAGCTTGTTGTGCCCAGCTGTGTTACATCACACAACAACACACTCACACATGATTAATGAAAACTGTATCATCCTACACCAGTCACGGAAGAACTAATTCAAGTTAACTTGCTTCCTATCCCTTCCATAAGTATAAAGATCTCCTCATGCTACTTTAAAAAGTTGAGCAGATTAGCTTCTTACGCTTTGACCAAAGGGCAAGAAAGAAGTTTCAAGAGATTACAGGACAAAATTAACTAGAGGAGGCCAATATATTTCTATCATATCAAAATATAAAGATTATGGGAAAAAACAAGCAAAAAGCTGGGGCAATACTTCTGATGAGAACTGTTTCTCTAAATCAGAATTGCAGTTTAGACTTATCATTCTCCAGCATTCACTATATTATAAACTTTCAGCCCACAATAAATATCACTTATTTAGATACAGTTTTAAGTAGCATCCAAGATCAGTTCACACAAGGAAGGGAAATTTATGAGTATAAACTTTCAGGTCAACAAACTTTTTAAACCTAGCAAGCTTAGGCATGTCATTTTCTACATGAGTAGAAAAAAAATCTTTTAAAATGGAACATTTATCAGTAGGTCATTCTGAAGAATTTAAAGCACAAACAAAAATTTACAGGTATGCACCTAATAGATGTTGGCAAACATGCAGGGAATGTCTGGTATATACCTGCTTTGTTTAAAGGCAAAATCCTATTAAAACCAAAATAAAATAAAAATAAAAGCAGTGATTATAAAAAACTCCCAGTCCACCTTTTAAAACAGTTTATTTCCTCACTAAGTCACAAATCCCTTCAAGCTTGACTTTTAGTTTATTTAAATGGTTGTGGTTAAGCTCATCTGTATTAGGTGTGGCTTTGTTTATTTGTTTTTTTTTTTTTTTCCCTTTAAACTGATATTAAGCAAAACTGGAAAAAAATGTTATGTATCACAAAAGAAGTTTTATCTCCAGTAAGCTCTAAACCAGAATGCATTTCAGCACATTTTTACTTCAAGATTGTTTTACCAGTATTGGTTCTGTTATAAATATATAGTAAAAATATCTAACTGTAACTAGATCCATAATCTAAAGTTAAGAATTAATTTTGCTTTGTGGGGAAAAAGAAATGTGATGAATTATAAAAGATGCCTGAAACTGGACTCTAGCTAAGCCCTAACTTAAGTTCTTCACACCTCCAGGGTTTTACCCAAAAGGATGTGAGCTGAAATGAAGGCAGCGGGACTTTTTATCCCATGCACGTCTAGAGGATCTCCTTTTAGAAATATGTATGTATATCTATAGTGATGAACAGGAGAAATAACTTCTGAAAAGTATGTTTGCTTTTATGAAATATAAACTATTGGCAAATATGTGAAAAGCAACATATTATTTAACAATTTTTTTTTTTTTTCATTCTTCAGCCTTTTGGTTCTTATCTTGTTTTCCTCTTTGTCTGTTCATGTTTCTCTTCCTCTGGTCCTCCTTGAAAGCATGTAATACAATACTCTTTTGATACTGACATTCGGTTTTCTGAAGTGTCCGCCATTTTACTTTTTCATTGAATAAAAATATCCAGAACTAAAAATAAGCCACAGAATTAATCTCCAAAGCTGAACAAAACCTGAATGGTTATCACCTTTGGTTATTTTACTTTACATATTATAATCAGTTATTTTTTTTCCCTCATGAAGTACAGAGTTAATAAACTCATAATTGTATATTGACTGCAGTTACATGACACCAAGTGAGACATGGAGTCAGTCACATGCACTCACACAGGCAAAAAGCAAAAACAATGTTTCAAGCTTTATGGTTTTGGTCAGGTATAGAAATTTTCACAATATGGACAGGAAGGTTGTAAATGAAAAACTTTTTCATTCTCAGCCGAAATCTGTGTCTTGCAGTAAAGCAGGTAATAATAAGACAATGTATTTCATGCTTTAGCAGAAACTGCCTTTTCAATAAATTTATACTAGGCACTAATGAGCTATATTGTGCGGTGTTTAATCTGCTCTAAAAAAAATGGGAAGAAATTCTTCTGCCCAGCTCTCAGGTATTAAGTCCGTACATCTTTTATGTTGACAGTTCAGCTTCAGGCTATAAAACAGAAGAACCTGTTCTACATCTACTGTTTAAAACAAGAGCAGAAAAACTAAACCTCCATCAATCTGCTGTCTTCATTTTATGGCTTATCTGTGGAAAAAATGAATCATAAGAAAGATTTGTTCTGATTCCACAGACAGATCCATCAACCTGCTGGTACCCATGAACCATGCTTTCCTGTAGAGATGGGCGGTAATGGCACAGTTGCAGCATTAAACATACTATAACATTGAGCTACTGCTATTCACTTGCAATTACAGTAAGGATCTGTAATAAGAATGTATCTAGAAAATGTGCATGCACACGCCACAGACCCAAAGTAACACATGTTCACATGGTTGTTTTTTCACATCTATACCTCCTCCAAATGGCATACTGTCTTTTAGAAGCTCTATCAGGACAAAAGCAAATCCAATAAGAGATATAATTTTGAATATTTTTTTCAGAGGAAATTTCAGTCCAAATACTTTGAATATAAAATGCATACAAATATGCAGTTTCTTCATCAAATTACTTGTAAGCTCTTCAAGAAATAACAGTCTATCCAGTTCTGAGCTGTGACTTTTTAAGCTGCAACTTTTCAAAAAACAAACCCTACACAGCTTTATAATCTCACATGTAAATTTTGAATCACAAGAGAAGACAGCTAGCAGATGAAGTATTTGCTCACCTGAAAGAAGCAGTTCAACAGACTGAAGTCTACTTGTGATGGTATGTAGGGTGAGGATAGCAAAGGAAAGCAAAGTCGGGAATGCTTGAAAAATAAAATATTTTTAGTTAACAAGAAGAAAATTAAAAAGTTGGGGAAAGGATTCATTTCACATCTGAATCCCTCTCCCAAAATGGTCTCTGATTTTGTCTTAAGCTTGTGAATAGCCATCTCTGAAAAAGTGCGATAGCAGTTGCATTAAAACGCACAATTCTTTCAGTTAAGGGCCACTGCAGAGTGTATTCAGGAATAACTCCTATTGAGGTAAATATTCTACTCAGGGTAAAAGGGAGTGTACAGTGGAGTGGTGATGCCCATGGTTTAGCATAGTAACTCTGCAAGTAGTTTCAGCCCCCTTTTTTAGATAGTTCTATCATGACAGCAATTTCATAATGCTTTCAAACCCAGTGCCAGAAAATATCAACTAAGTGGAGAAAAAAATTGTGACATTCTTAAAAAATGGTAGTTCAGTTTGCTTTAAAGCATGATGCAAGTGCGAGAAAAGGGGACAGAAAAACACAGAAGTATAGCTTAGTGGCATTTATTCCATAAAGATTGTGAAAAATGTATCTTCTATGGATTATTTGGATATTTGCAAAGCATGAAAAAACAGCTAATTACATAAGCTATCAACAACTTCCCATGGAAGGAGCTTATAGGGTTTCTGACCTGATATCATATTCATTTAATCTAATTTATGAAACTGCTTGAGGAAACATTCAGCTGCTTTCTGAAAGACTGACTTGGGGATTATTGGAGCTGTATAATTGTTCAACTGATCAGACTTAAAAAGAAACATTTTGTTTTACATTAATCTTGCAGAAATGGGCAATGAATTTGAGAAATAGATTGCTGTCTAAAAGTCTTGCCAAAAAATGTCTAGCTGAGAGCAACCACGACTCCTTTTTTTTTTTTAACAGTCTCATTTTCTTATTTTCAATCTTTATTCAACATCTGTTCTTTCCCCCCTCCTCTGTAACATAATTATGCAGAAATCCAGCATAAAACAGGTTGAGCAGTTAATAACAGGCAGCTTAAACACTTTTTCACACTGATGCCCTGCAGATGTTTCTTTCTTTTTCTTTTTTTCCTTTGGCTTCTCATTTAATTTGTATAGGTTTCTTTCCTGGTCTTGTATGCTCTCATAACGTATGGAAGCACCTGAAAAATAAGTCTGGGAATGCACAGGTTTATAAGGCTCTTACTGTGATAGGTAATGCATTTAAAGGGAGAGAGTGAAGTTCACAGTTTGTCCAGTTAAAGCAGAAGGAATTCGAATGAGATAGGTAGTGTCTCACCACACTCACTTCAGAAAGACTTCCAGAGCTTTTAAAGATATTCTATATAACAGTTGACAGTCTTTCAGTATACATCTACATATATGTTTTCTTTTCTCCAAAATAGGTTCACTATGCTTTTCTATATTTGACATAAACTCACTACACAGCTCAAAAGTAATCATGGCTCCATGATAAATACTCCTCATTTTGCAATACTTCATTTCAGAAATTAGCACTTAACCTTTAGCCTAAAAGAGTTGCAAAAATGTTGTACTGACACATGTTCAAAAGGTCCACTAAAATGTAAGAGTTCCTCCATGCAGAAATGGGTACAAGGTGCTGTTTTCCCTGAATTCCCAAAGAGTTCACTGACCAAGATAAATAAAGGATCCTAATTAATCTGGAAAAAAATGTTTAAAGCAGTTGGGGTTAACTGAGAAAAAAGTATTAAAAGTCTAGTAAACCTTTAGTTCACACCAGAAAAAAAAGGAAGGTAAAAATTACAAAAGACAATACTACGCAGAAATAGAATGGATTTCATTTTATGTGATACATGTAAACAAAGCACAGTAAATGTAGCTGAATGTACAATCTATTGTAATTAGAGGATTCTATCTTCAGGTTTGCATAAATACCTTAACTGGAATTATTCCACGAATGTTGAATTGGTTTATAAAAGATGAATCCAAACAAGCATGATAAGGGTGAATGTTTTCCCCATGGGTTTACTAATGTATAACTCCTCACGTTTGCGTTCTGAGGACTGAATAACCTGAGGTTTTTTTCATATTGTCACTAGTTTATTTTTATATTCTTGGTATTTAAGGCAACTATTGTATATTTTCCGTAGTTTCTGGCAGACTTGTCTAAAAAATGTTGATTTTAATATGTTTCCAGCCTGCCTGCTGCATGAAATTTTTACATTTATGTGGAGTTTCACTCACATATTTATTATATTATAGGTGGATGAGATACTACCCTTTATTAATGAGACACCACATAATCTGATGGCTTCTGCTGGAGGAAGAATATGATCTGCTTTCATTTGTCTCATAAGAGGTGATGAATAGTTAAAAATTAGCAGGGAAAACGCATGTAAATTCTGAGTTTATCAACGAAACATTTGTTCTTTAAAAGGGTCACAAAACTGCAGCTTCTAACCTGCAGGGTTAAAAGTAAAAGAGAAATTTACTACATTGTAGTAGTAAAGTAGGTTTGACACAGATGAATAAAAGAATGTTTCTTAACTAAATATTAATTTTAAAAAATATGAAAGATTAATATCTTTTCTTTGGGCAAAATTACATGTAGGATAGTTACAGATTATGAGATTATTTCATTTTCCTTTGTTCTTCTGAAAGATGTCTGGTTTCCCTCCCAGGCAAAAGGTTAAAAAAACCTTTCAAGTGAAAAAAAAAACCAAACCCCAAACCCCAACCAAAACCAAACTCCAATTTCAAATCCCTCTTTGTGATAAGGTAAGAAAAAGCATTTGATTTTTTCATATGGTATCTAATGTTAGAAGCTGCTTTAATAATGAAAGATTACATGGATAGCTTTTGTAATGTGCCCAGTCAAGTTAGCCATAAATATGTGCATACGTAACAGAAAAATCCTTTTGTAATGCAAATTTTACTTTGTGGAAAAATAGTATTTCCATGAAGGAGCTCTTCAGCATATGCTTGA
The DNA here is from genome assembly GCF_000737465.1 of Haliaeetus leucocephalus. Lineage (NCBI taxonomy): Eukaryota > Metazoa > Chordata > Aves > Accipitriformes > Accipitridae > Haliaeetus > Haliaeetus leucocephalus. The sequence continues at coordinate 3,153,416 of NW_010972468.1, read as the reverse complement.
AGGGACTATCTTTATAGTTTCACTTTTAAATTATTGAAGTTCCAGAAAACTCTTTTTGTTCTGCACCATCCTCACCTGCTCCCAGCAAAGGAATCAAAGCAGAAGAGGCAGTTTGGAAGCAGGTAGGAAATGCTAAAGAATGTGAGAAGGAACTGAAAGATGCCATGCATCTGGTATTTCCTGAAATTACCTCGGAAGTCTGCTTAGAACTACCTGCCATGTAATGTGTTCCTACTTACTGTGCACTCATGTGTGCCTAGAAAACAGGGATTCTTGGAATTGATGCAGCCAGACTGCAATTTAAAGTGAAGTTTATTAGATTATCAATATGGGGCGGGGGGGGGGGGGGCGGGAGAAAAAGAAAAAAATACAAGAGAACACAACAGCATCTTCAATACAAATACAAAAAGCTCTTCTATATGAGATTGCTATAACTCTGCTATGGTTTATGGTAGTTTTTCTGCACACCATCATAGTTTGTATGAACAAAAAAGCAATGCAGTACTGTATCATTGCACTGCAAATTACGTCCTCAGTTAGCTTCACATAACCTCGTCCAAGCATCATCCAACTTTCTTCAGTTTCAGCATTTACTGGTAGGAATTCTACTAAATAGAGTACTATAGTAGGTTACTACAATGATTTAATCTGCAGTTTTATAATACTGGGCCCACTGCTTACTATGCTGATCTGAAAAAGGTGCACAAATATATCTTCTTCAAATGATTAATATCACCAGAATCATGACTTAATAAATCATGAGTACATGACTTCATGACATCAGGATGTAGAAATGCACAATACTGCTACCGACAGTGGATGTCCACTTGTAAAACCCTACATACCCTTTGCATGTATGTTAGTGTAATTCTGGGGAACTAATTTTATGCAAAACCAATTCTTCTTAGATTTAAAGTACAAGAGAAGAGAACAGTTATTTCTTGTTAGAAGAAAAAAATCTTTTCTATACCTGAAATTCACGATTTTTTCATACTGTTCACCAACAACTGAGGTTTTATAATTGCTGTTAAGTAATGTTTCATGTGCAGAGTAAAGATATGATTGCTACGTATACAAAACATCACTTCAAGGTTCTACCAAGATATGGTAGCAGTCAGAAGAAAGTAATGTCCTCATATCTCTGCAGAGGGAAATTTTCCTGGCTTTAAAATATGTTATTTACAAACTTGACAAGCCTCAATTAGACACACCAATATTTTTTGGTTTCTTCTTCCATCTGCTAGTCTGCTCTGTAGTGAGCTTGCAGTTCACTAGAGGCCTCTAAAAAGAAGATTTATGTCTTGTTTTCTTGGATACCCACATGATGTGCACTGGCAGACTGGTATTTCATGTGGTGAAATTCCTCCTGAATTATCTTCAAGTCTCCCCCCCCGCCCCCTGCCTTTATTTTCTGACACTTCATTTAAGTTCTTCTCTGTTTTCAATATTTGTGCTGTTCTACATATTGTGATAATTGTCTTCCTCATCATGAGAATGGATTTGTTTTCTTATCTCCAGATTTCATCACCTTAGAGTTTTCTGACATTGCTGTCAAAGTTCTCAGGAAATAAGTTTTATCTGGTATCTGCTGCTAGAATCTGTAGTCTTCTGAAGATACAATTCTATGCAACACTGCATCAATGATGCTGATGTTATAAAATATATATTTATACACAGAACAAGCTTTTCAGGTATGACAGTTTAAAATAATAGTGCCTGTTTATGAATCTTGTATTAAAGAATTGAAAAAGGAGTTCACTGGTACCTTGTTTATAATCAAATGGAAAAATAATGGGTTTGGTACATTTTGACATAAATATGGTCAGAGTCCAACATTACCCTTGCCTTCATGCATGAGACATTTCATTACAGATTATCTTGCCCTGACCTTTGGCCTCCTGTGTCAAGATAGAGGATACTAACCTGCAAATGCCTCAGATTGACCATATGTATTATGGTAGTGATCAATACTTCCCAACTCCCAGAAAGAAAAAAGCCAATGATCCTGATTTAAAAATAAATAAATTAATTAAAAATTAGGGAAAATAATCTATGGCTGTCTAAGAAATTCCATAGTCCACTTCAGAAAAAAAAAAGGTGGTTGGTCACCAGATGAAGACATAGCGAATCTTTATACCTGATCCTCAGCAACTGACAGTCTATTCTTCATATAACCTCTTACTTTTCATCAGCTCTAGAGATTTCCTTGGGGCTTTTTGGCTGACTGAGAAATTCCTTTGACTTATTTCCGTCAACATTTACCAAGTCTGTCATATCTCACCTCAAGTGACCAAAGTGATGAACTCCATAATCAATCCAATTCCTACCACACGTAGCTGAATTGTAGTCAGTGATCTAAATAACCATAATGAACTTCTGTTAAAATTCATAATGTTCGTATTCAGAAGGCTTCGTAGACTGATGGATATACTTCAGCAATAAGCGCAAACTATGTGTCTAGCAAAAGTCCCAAAATTCAATCTTGCTATTCACCAAAAAAGAGGATCATACCCTAAGAAAATGGTGATCCAAAAAATCTGAATTATGCCCTTTGCAGCTTAGGAAGAGAATGACAACTGGAAGGTGGCTGGTACTGATCCTAACTAGAACAGACAGTCAAATAAGCCATCTTTTCTTCATCACAAAAACAGTGTTCTAATAAATGCTAAGAGATTCACCAACTATAACAGACTGACATTCACTATCCAATCATCTAAATCCTGAGCAAGCTCAAGAAGATGTTAATTAACAAAAAAATCTAAGCAAGTTTAATATTCTTCAAAATTCAGTCTGGACTTGGGTCATGGCATAGACTTGACAGTACACTGGTGGTTGATCTGAAGAGAAAGATAAGACATTCATTATTCTTATACTCCTGTATCTCTGCATTATTTAATACTGTCAATCATGAGATCTGTCTAGCTTACTTGATCTAGGGAGAACGTGCTATACCTTTTTGTCAGAAACGAGCAATAATAGAACCTATCCTCCACAACTAAGACCAGAACTTGTGGTGAACAGCATAATTATCAGTGTACTTTCAGGTCCTATCTCTATATCATGATTAGATATATCATATATATTAGGTGATATAATTTACATGATATGGACTGAAAAGCTGAAAGCTTGCATGTAGCAGACAGCTTTACCTCTCTTTATCTTAGGAAAATGATGCTAAATTCACCAAGGAGATACTTGGACAAGATCAGCTCATGAAGGAGTATTTGCTAGTTCAGTAGAGTAAACAGTTCTAAAAGACTCATAGAAGTATTGTGAAGCTCTCACAACTATATTGTAGTCTCCTGGGGCTGAAGTTGTACCACTATGAAGAATAAAATAATCTATGTTCTAGGAAGGCTACATTGCTTAGATATGTAAATTAAAAAGTTAGCCTTTTGTACTCCCTACCTACTCAATGCAAAAAGGGAGGCTCTTTCAGAGGGAAATTCAGGTTAAATTCTTAATATAAAGACTAAAATACTTTTGGAGTAAGCTCTCTCGTTTGGTTACCAAAAATGAGGAAAAAGAGTCATTAACCTCAGGAAGTTCAACAAGACCAAATGCAAGGTCCTGCACCTGGGTTGGGCAACCCCCAATATCAATATAGACTGGGGGATGAAGGGATTGAGAGCAGCCCTGCAGAGAAGGACTTGGGGGTACTGGTGGATGAAAGATGGGTCGTGACCTGGCAATGTGCGCTCACAGCCCAGAAAGGCAACTGTATCCTGGGCTGCATCAAAAGCAGTGTGACCAGCAGGTCAAGGGAGGGGATTCCGCCCCTCTACTCCGCGCTGGTGAGACCCCCCCTGCAGTTCTGCGTCCAGCTCTGGGGTCCTCAGCACAGGAAAGACATGGACCTGCTGGAGCAGATCCAGAGGAGGGCCATGAAGATGATCAGGGTGCTGGAGCACCTCTTCTATGAAGACAGGCTGGGAGAGTTGGGGATGTTCAGCCTGGAGAAGAGAAGGCTCTGGGGAAACCTTATGGCAGCCTATCAGTATATATAGGGGGGGTTATATGGAAGATGGAGAGAGACTTTTACCAAGGCCTGTAGTAACAGAACAAGAGGCAACAGTTTTAAACTGAAAGAGGGTAGGTTTAGATTAGATATAAGGAAGAAATTTTTTTACTATAAGGGTGGTGAGTCCCTGCCCATGGTATTGGGGTTGGACTAGATGATCTTTAAGGTCCCTTACAACCCAAACCACTCTATTATTCTATGATTATATAAATCAGGCATCTTAACTTTTGTGTTCTTTGTTAGTATAAAGTTGTCACAAAAGACAACCTGTCAATAATATTTTCCCTTTTTGCTGGTTGGCTACAAAACTGTCTCAACCAAGCAGAAAGTGATCTGCCTCTGCTCAGGTCTTCACTTCTCAGATGAAATGTCATATAGTTTGATATGACATTTCATAGTTCAACCAGAATTACACATTTTAACTAGAATTAGAGTCCTTTGGGACATAGGCTACCAAAAATGCTTTAATTAAAGTTGAGGCACTCAGCTGTTTTCTCGTTCTGGAGATAAAATGAAAGATCTTAAGTCAAGAGCTTAATACACCACTGGGAAGTACTCAGTACTGCTGTGATGAGTATCAACAGAATGAATAGGAATATCTAATACATAATAAAAGCAATGTGGGAAAGGGTTGATTTTCAGAGAACTACCTGCTCTTTTCATGATAACTTGGCAGCATATGTGCAAGGCGTGCATATATATTTATAATCCTTTTTTTTTCCTACTACACAGTGATGATAGCAATCTCCTTTTTTGCACTATGCCCATTTGACAAGCCTGATTTCTTCAGAAAGAGATACATGCCTTTCACTTCCAAATTGAAAATATGGCTGAAAGGCCTGGATGCTTTTAAGTTACTACATTGTGCCTGAACAAACAAGAATACTAATCATAAGCATGAAATAACTAACATGAACAAAACTAGCAACAAAACATCCTGCTGGATGGTGGCATCACTGGAATGAGCGCAGCATAAAGATTAGTATATAAACAGTGAGATGGATCACAGAGTGCAGTTACTATTACACTTTTTTTCCTCTTGGACTCTTGTTTTGAAGAACAATTTTAAAAATAACCTGAAAAAAAAACCCAAACCCCAAAACATTAAAAGATGTTTAGGGCAGGGAGGATTTGGGGCCATTAACCTTGACAGAGCACTCTTTGCCCTAAGCAATCTTTGTGCTTTCATAACATGAGCCACCAATGTTCATTTGGAGACTGAGATGAAAATTCAACTGTATTTCACTCATGGACTAGTACTCATGTTTTGTTAAATGTACCCACTTAGTCACTGACATAGACTCGCTTTCCCGATGCACCTTAAGAGAAAGTGCAATTATTCAAATGTGAAAACTCCTTTTTTTTTTTTTCCTTGTTCATGTATTTCAGTAATTTAGGCTGGATGTCCAGGGTGATCATGTAATCACCTTCAAATGTATTGCCCTAATCTATAGAGAACTGCCAAGAAGTTGCAAACTCAGATTTCTAAAAAGAGAAAATTAGATAGCTGTAAACAAGGACAAAACTGTATACAAAATTCTTACTAGAAATAAAAAATAAGATTAGAAGCAATGTTTCTGATCAGAGGGAATCAAACTAATAGAATTATGTTAGCCAGCAAAAAAGAATAAGAAAGGGAAAACTGTGTAGGCAAAAGTGGTGAAAAGGTTAAAAAGACGTGCCTTACACAAAATAGGAAAAAAGGTGATCAAAAGGTAAGAAGCTAATTATAAGATCAGAGATAGAAGCAACATACCATAATTAAGAGGTAATAAGAGGAAAAATCAAATAGCAAAGTGAAAACCAGTATGTGACTAGCAGGAATGATCTAAAATACTAAATAAGAAAGATAGAAAAGGTGATAGTGCAAGAAAAAATATCCAAGGACACAAAACACATGAAACGGAGGGAATATTAGAATAAAATGCTGGGGGAGAAATGTAATGTAATGATTGGATCAAAGGAATATGGTAGAAGTCACACAAGTGTTACTAAGAATGATTAAGAGTAATAATAATGATGAAGAAGATGATTGAACTGATTTGTTTTAAAAAGAAAAGTCAGGAACTAAGAACTGTTGTGATGGAAATGAAATAAAATTCACAAAAAGAACAGTTTGAGCCACTTGAAGATACCGCTAATATCTGTGCAATCTGACTAAATGTATACTTCCTAATGCATATTTTAGTGCCTATCAAGAGTACATAAAGTATTACACAGAAATGCATGCATAATAATAATAATAATACAAGCCTAAACCATTCAGCTGTATCACAAATAATAATTATCTGGGACACTAAAAGATCATGGCAAAAGCTAATCTAATAAGTCTTCCATTATCCTTTAATACTTTAAAACTGTGCCGTGAGCTAAACAGTTGTCAAAATTGAGTTCTGTTTACACCGAGCCGAGTATCAGTGAAATAAACAGAGATCACTGCTGAGCTCTAATTACAAAAACAAATTGTTCTCTCTGTAATCGAGCTGAAAAGGTTAGTCTCTGTCTCCTCCTGCCCCCCCAACAGACTTTATGCTTATTGGAGGCACAAAGGCAGATGAAAGATCATATGTCATTTGTTGAGCAGATAGGAATTGTAAGAGAGGGGACATAATAGAAAGACCCCACCAGATAACGCTGATTAGCTGCTGCCTTGCAGGGATGAGGTCACAGGGAGCACAGCGACTACTTTCTACCAGATATTGTATTTCATTTTAACTCAGCTAATGGCATACTCCCGTCGCGCCAAAGTGCAGTGGCTAAAGTGTGGTCTACCAGATAAGTGCAATCCATAGCTATCCTCCTTCTGACGGGAGGTACAGACTGCAGAGGTTATGCAGACAGGCACGGGGGATCTGTTCTCTGCTCAAGGCTGAAGATCATATGGACTATCATCCCCGTATCGCATATGTAAAATTTGCAGTTGTATATGCCCCACCTTATGCCAGTATGATCTAGCAGAAATATTTGTGGAAAGTCGATTGCATATGGATTCAGGGACTATAATATTAATAAGCCTGCATCAGAAGACTTGAGTTCAGATTTCATATTGTGAAGTACTGCCCTCACGAACATCCACAGAAGTAGAATAGCTCACTACTTACCATGTCTTCTAAGTTTTTATTCATTCCTACTGGGGAAGGATCGTGTGCTATTTATTTTGCAGCAATAAAGTCTTACATTGATAGGCACTTTGATGTCCAGCTCCCCACTTCCCAGCCCTCTTACCAATTTTTTCTTCTATCACAATCACAGATTAGCTAGTGTCTGCCACCAATATAGATGTTCATGCCTGAATATAAAACGCCAGCTGCATACTAACAGCCATGGTTGCCTGTACCATCACTTCTCTACAGATATGTAATTCATTTCTTGAAAGAAATGCTATTACAATGCAACTAAATATAACACAGCTCCTCAGCAGGTATCACTGTGGTGAGAATAGCCCATCACAGTCAGACTGTAAAAATTTGTTTTACACAAGCCAGTCTCTGCTTGTTCACTGTCAGAGACAATACATTTTGCATCATCACTTACGTTGTTTTCCTTATCTGGCATGATAGTTACAATCTATATTTCTCAGCTCTGTGCCCCAGGGAGTAAAACTATCAAGGTACGAGGAAAGCAAATACGCTGCTAAAAATGCAGTACCAACCCATCTCATGAACAGAACCAGAGTCACCTTTGATTTCCAGCGTGCTCACAGCCCTACCCAAGACAGCTGCTAAATTACTATTCCAAAACACTGAAAGCCAGCATGAGAAAACCTCTTATTTTATGAATAACTGGTACCTAACACACAGCCTAGCTCGGGTAAGAATGCTGATTCATTATAACTAGTACACAGTTTTGCATCTAGAACTCAAATCAAAGAAAAGATTACTGAGAAACTTTATTACAATGGCAAAGCATACTGTTCCTTTGAATGATGAATTACAAAAACAAAAACAAAAACTGAAAAAAGGCAATTAAATCTACTTAATTTCAACTTCCTACAAAACTACACCAGATCTAAAAATTTAAGGCTCATTTAAAGCAAATGGAGTGGGTCATTAACAGCTTATTGAAGATGTCAATCAACTGGAGATGTGGGAAGAATTTAAACAGATGTAAGTACTGGCAGTCCTCATGCCTGATTTTCTTCTTGTTGTTCTACTAAGGGGAAAATTTCAGTCTTGCACCCCTGTTGGAACTTCAGAATTAGAAATTCTTCCTAATGTAGATTTCCATTTATAATTCTTTCGTAAAATATCTCCTCTAATACTAGAGACGTTAAGAAACTCCCTGCTTTAGAAGTGGAATGTCTACCTTCTTTATCTAGACTAAATAAATAAAAATAATTTTAACGTTTGCTATTAGGACTTTGGGATTTTTAACACATTTGACTAGGTGCACTTGTACTTCGTTTGCAAAATCTGACTGTTATAGATGTTGGAATCTTTAAAATTCTTTTCAATTCACTTGTCTGTAGTACAAGTTTGAATTTTCTGTTGGGAAACAAATTATTTCACAGTGGCCATTCACGGTTTGCAAGAAAAATACATTATTCTCTGGTATCCTTCTTATAATCGTCCAATTTAAGATGGGAGAGCATAAAGTCATTACTCTAAACAGAAGTAAAAACTGAACAGAAATCTGCACCGTTTGCTCAGTCCAGAACAATTAAAGTACACATTTGCTTGGGTAGTTGCTAGCAAAATGGGACTTGTAATCTGATTAGGCCTGTAATACAAACATAAAGCAATAAATAATGAATAATAGTGGAACTTTTAAGCTCTTATCTCTAAATAAGATTTATAATTAAGATGTCCCCTTTAAAATATGATGTAATTCAGGAATGCATTCAGTTTAAGAGTTTGATGTCTCATAATTTATACAATTACAGTTTGTTTCCCTCTTGCTGTAATTCTGGTTTGGTAATTTGCAGATCTAACCTACTGCTTAAACTTTAAGACCTACATTTTTTGCATACTCAGAATGGGCATTCATTCATGCTGCATGCAAAACAAGTAGCTTACATTAAAAAGATTAAATAAAATAGGACAAAATTGCAGGAACAGATATTGTAAATAGTTTGAGGCTATCTTGCAACATCTTGCCTATATCTAGCAGGAACTCTTATTCAAAGGACGTGATTTTTTCAGAAGATGAATGAAGTCCTTTATTTTTCTGTTGCAGCATCTGTGAAAATGCAGGTAAAAAATTCTGTGCCAGGATGTGCCTAATTCCAGAAAACTGTACAAACTGCAACAGGTTAAAGTAACTGTCTACTTCTTCATTTGGTCAAAAATAAGATTTTTACCCAGAGGTGTAAAAAAACCATGGCAGTTGCCATCTTTTTGTTTTGCTTCAAGCAGCTTTGCAGTGTGGATTCCTGATCTTTCGGGCTAGCAAACATCATTGGAAAAGTCCTAGTTGTGACAGAAACAAGCTTCTCCTTTCTTTAGGCTGTGGTTCCACAATATGTAAAGCTAAGCCAGATTAGTACTGCCTGGCATCCACCCTGAATGTGTTTCTACCCTGGTTTAATGTTACGGAGACTAGGTTCAGGTAGCTAAAAGAACGGAAAAAGACCCCATGTAGTTTTCTGTCAGTTCACCTTCCTGAACTGGTTTGCTGCAGGACCACGTGAGCCCTCTCTCCTCTAAAATCCCCAGCTGCAGAAAGGTGAATGTACCATGTTGATGGAACCAGGACTGTTTAACTTATTTAGACCAGTTAAAACTGTGAAAGTAACTTTCTAAAATTGGAGAGACTGTGATGGACCATGTGCTCATCAGGAGCTAACACTTATCATGGACAGTCACTTACACTTTTATCTCTCCCTTTAATGTTAAATGTTTCCTTCTTGTTTTAAACACATTAACGCCTTCCTAGGAATTGTCCTTCCTAGGCAATAGCTGCTTCCACTGCCAAAGCAAGCTGGTCACAGATGAGATTTCTAGGATGTGAATTCTTCACAGTGGGGACACGAGTCTCCCCGCGCAACCTGGGACCACAAGTTACATGCTTGCCACATGCATTACAAAGACAGAGTAAGTATAGCTGCTATGAGCCACAAACTGATGGACCCTAGCCTTACATCTGCTTCTGAAGTAGTGCCATCACAAAGGTGTCACAAAATCTGAAGGGTAAAAAATAGCTGATTCAAGGTTAGCCAAGTGAAGAAAGATGTGATGATGGAAGAAAAAAGAACATTCTGAATATCTATATGTTAAGAATGCCTTCTGTTTCCTTAAATTATATACTGCATGCTTATGCAAGTAGTACAAAGTCTCAAGATCTCATTAGACATACAGAGAAAGGAATAGAAAATCCTCATTTTTACTTCAATAAATATTGTTTGGGTTTTTTTAAGTTGAATTTGATAGCAACCATCAGTGTGCTAATCTTGTCCTGCTCATACTCTTGTAGTTAGCATTATGTACAAATCAGTCAGGTTCACAAGCATAGTATGCACAGAACAAGAAAATTAGTTGTTTAAAAGGACAAGCTACCACAACCTAGCATATCAACAATTCATATTTTCCACTGGTTCTCAATTTACTTTCAATGCCAGTTCAAGAACCTGGCCATAATATTTAAGGCTTTGCTGAGCAGGATGCATCCGAGAATAATTCTCTGTTCACTGCACAATGAGACAGCTGTGTCCCTCTAGGCCACTCTCGCGAGTGTGAAGCTCTCAAGACTGGAAATAAAATGTTCTCAGTTGATGGCTGTCATTTGATGGAAAACACACATCACAAGAAATAAGCAGGGGCTCCAGTCAGATTCTCCTACACTGAGGAAGTAATCAAAGCCAAGAATAATAATGAAAGTAAACAAAAACCCAGAAGCTAAGCAGCAGTAAATAAAAAATTTCATGTCTGTAAGTTAAGGGTTGGAAAGCTGAGCCTGTCATTAACACCTCCATGGCTACATCAAACTTGCAAGGTGTGGATAAACTGGGATGTACCTATTGCCTCTGGCTCCCCATTCACATACTTGATTCCCATTCTTCTAATGGAAACCAGGGTACAATGAGATAAACATTAATTCAGCAGAGGTGTAGGGTCCCATCCTTGATTTTGTCCCTTGCTTGAGCACAAGAAAGTCTCATAGTTTGGTCATGTCGATATCTAAATGATTGAGGTTGTTAGTTCTCACAGGTTGTGGTAAGAGGCACCTGGTAATGCCATTATGGGGTAGGCAAGATCTGGATCCTATGGATTTTAGCATACTGTACTTCACAAAATGAATGTGCTCTATCTTTCTTTGTCTTTTCACCAGAAATATGACTTTAAGGTTTTGTACATCCTCACGCGTCTTACAAGGAAACGGGAGTCATTTTGTTTCCCTTCATATAACACTACTGTCAATTTTTATTTATTATTTGCCCAAACTCACTCTCTTTGCACACTATTCCTACAAAATAGCTGGAAGAGCTACTTTGGAATCAAAACCACTTCTGCCGGATAGAACAAATGGCAAGATATGCTTGAAGAGTTACACGGCTGGCAGTCGCCACTGAGAATAAAGCATATAATGATAATTCTCAGCATGCATCAGGGTGGAATTCAAGCTCAGCTGAACAGAGTTGCGAGTATCCTTGTCTACCTTTGAGCTGTTCAACCTGACAGTGCAGTGTACCATAGCTTTACATTCAGACCTGTTTTGTTCTTTTCAGTAAGGAACCCCTGAATACAGGATTGATGGCATTGCTCGTTTGAATCAGCAAGCAAGCTATTAACAGGACACGACTGGGTCAAATATTCCACAAGTTTCAGGCTTTATTGTAACCTCTTTTTAAAACAGAAATGGAAAGAAGTTTGCTTTTCTTAGGTTTCCAGATGAAGGAATTTAAAATAAATATATATTGTAATTGAATGAGAATCAAAGAAAGAAACGGATCCCACTGCAGTCCATAAAGCAGGAGTAGACATTGGGTGGACAAGCAGCCTAAGGTATTGCTTTCATGAAAGACCTCCACAGTGCACTGGTGAACACCAGAGCACATAAGACCACATGTACTTTTGTCTGAGGCTACACTGAAACACTCTGGAAAATTAATCCTTATCAATTAAACAGGCGAATTTAAAGATTTGTTCAATCGCATTAAACCACTATGTGGATATTCTTATATTCTTACTGTTATACTCTTATTCTTTTCATTATACTCTTATTCTTTTCCTTATTTTTATTCTTATTCCTATTCAGAACTAAAATGCTCCTGATTCACTTTACTCTCATTCACTTTGGAGCTGATTTAAGCTCAGCCAAAGTAACTGTATTTTAAGCCCAAATAAAGATATCTATACAGAGATTTAAAGTGATTTGACTAATCCACCTGTAATGTTAATTTGGACAAATTTTCACAGCTGCTCCAGTGCAGAAAAAGACAAAAACCATTAAGACTTGTGCTAGAATGAGAAAAATAGTAATAGTAATGGATGTTTGCATTCCTGAGTGGAATTCTGCAACAATAACTTGTGAAAGATTTCTACAAGTATTTTTCTAAGGATGAGGAAAGTCAAAATGACAACAGGGTAAGGAATGAGCCTAAAATAGGCATTTGGCAAATTGTATAACAAAGGAACAATAAAAATATCATTAAAATATTGTCTTTGATATGTATTATTACAAATATATGAAGCAAAAATAGGAAATTGGTGGCAGTCATTGGAGACTACCAATATAATGTGGATTTTTTTCCAGAAAAAGGAAGCAAAACACTGCATTTTTACTTGAACATTAGTAACAGGTATAACTATCAAGTCTCTCTTTCATAAAAATTCATTATGAAGAGGCAGACTTGAGTCAATTGAATCACAAGTGAAAGATAAAATTCAAGATGAAAATGAGACAGCTATGGATCTCTTTATAATTGATTTGGAATAAATGTGTCTTTTTTTTCTTTTTTCTGTCTTTCTGTTATGGCCTAAGAAAGAATTGAAAATGGCATCACATTTCTGTAACATTTCCACATTTCTGCAGAGATTCTTTTTCTACTTTCTGATTTTAGATGCTAAACCTTATATACTTTTTTGGGTCGAAAATCGATTTAGATAAGAGGAGGGTATGTTTTAATTAGTAACCAAGGAAATGTTTGTAATGAATGGAGCGCATCCAAGAAGGGTAGACATCATGCAAGCCAGGAAAGAAAAAAGACTGGTGACATTTGAATTGGTTGTTAGAAAGTGTTTTTAAATTAAAGACATGCAACAGGTATAGAAAAGCACATAATCTTAGATAACTCGTCAGCTCGAGTGAAGTCACAAACTGTACACTCAAAAAGGAAAAAAAAGAGTAAAAGTTAACTGTGTTTGGAAAGGGAATAGCAAAGAAAAACTTCAGCAAATAAAATCTTAATTGAACAGGGCACATAAAATTGGTAATCAGACCAAACCTAAATATTTACTGGATTCTATACATTTTTTTAAGTCTAAAAAAATAAGAACTGCAGCAGCTGGTTCTAAGTGAGGAATGTGATGTAACAGATACCTCACAGAGGCAATAGAAAGAAAATACCCAATGGAACCCAGTGTAATTATAATGCCAAGATACAAATTATATAGGAATGATGAAGTACATTGCACTTAAAACAACTAGTTGAAGAGTTCACAAGAGGATAAACTTCACTTATTTGATTTACTTTTTAGCATTCAACAGGCCACATTGAAAATGTAATTACCTACATGCTACACTGTAATGCTGGCCATAAAGCACTCAAATTCAATGTCTCTGTAGAAAAGAAAAAGGCAAAAAAAATGACTACAGTAGCATTTAACTTAAAAAATGGGAACTACCTGAACATGACAAAGCTTTTTAAAGGGAAATTGAAAAGGACAACTAAAAGACTAAATGCTTGCAGATAGCATGACAGCCTGCTTAAAGATACTATATTAGGAGCTCAGAGTAACTGTATACCACTTATCAAAAACACTTTTAAAGGACAGAAAAATAGCCAGCATGGGGAAACAGCAGAATAAAGGAGGCCATTAGAAGTAAAAAGATACTCTTACAAAAGTGGGAATTGTGTGCAAATTAGGAAGAGAAAAATGCATAAAGTCAAACAAATAAAATGTTACTATATTGTAGGGAAGGATGGAAAAGGTATTTGAAGATAATTTGTTCATGATATAGCAAGCAATGAAGAGAATTTTTACAAAAGAAAACAAAACCAAAAACAAACACCCAGAAAAAATGAAAGCCTGCCAGAGGATCAGTGGGGCTGACAGAAAATCAGCATATAATACAACACTGAAAGAAGAGAAGGTCACAAGTACCCACCCCTCAAAAAAAAAAAAAAAAAAGAAAAAGGAAAAAAGCTTTGAAAAGAAGGAGCCTAGGGAGATTCCCACAATGCCGTTATTTTGGGGATAGAAATGAGTCATAAAAACTGCCTGCAACTACAAGATTAATAGACTAAATTTTAGAGAAAATGGGTAAAACAACTCCTAAAAAATCAGCAGGCCATATGGAACCCAAATATGAAATTGGAGCATTGTAACACTATCACTTAAATTAGCTTTGGTACCAAACAAATGTGAGTAGTAAAATCTGAGTGTGACTGTGACGAGCTGCAGATAGATGTCATGCTATTGAATGACTACAATAAAAAAGCACATGAGATTCAGTGTCAACAAATGCAGGTAATGTACATGATGAAAACCAGTAACAGCTCTCAATACAGTAACTAAGGACTCTAAAACAGATCTTTGTATTATTCTGGACAGTTAAATGAAGGTGTCAGCTCATAGCTCATCAAGAGATCAGTGAGAATAAGAAGAAATCTTGGAAAAGTAGTAGAGATTAAAACACAAAACATTACTCTGTTTAAATCCACAGCTGCTGTGTCTAGACTTCTGTATGCAGTTCTGCTCATGCCATGCTCAAAAGAATATAATAGAACTGAAAAGATAAAAAAGGGTAGCAATGATGATCAAAGTTATGAAAAGGCTTTTGTAAGAGAAGAGATTAAATAGACTAAGATTTTTTAGCTTGGAGAAAACACAACAAAGGGAAAATATGAAAAGATTTTTGAATCATGATTGTCACTGGGAAGACTAACAGGAAACAATTATTTACTGTTTCTCCTGAAGCAAGAACTAGGCATTGCCAATGACATTATCAGGTGGCAGGTTTCAATGAACAGCAGTATGTCTGTACACACACCTAAGTAAGTGGTAGAGATCATTGTGCGGGACATTATGGATGCCAAGGGTCTGTAACACAAATAGACAAATTCATGGCACAAAAATCCACCCAGGTTTGATGGAAAAATGTCTTTTTTACTTTCTTGCATTCTTTTCTTTAGACCCTTAATTGCACAGGAGTGTAATTCTCCTAAAGTCTTTGTGCAATCACTGGAGCGACAGGGAATTCCACAAGGTGACTCAGAAGTTACAACTAGGTGGGTGATTGAATTACATTCAGCTGGTGTAAGTGAAGGGCATACATACAGTACAGTTGCCCTGGACTGCATGATGAATTGTAGTTTGCTACCTCACAGTAACTTCCATGTCTCAGCCCTTACTAGACAGGGCTGGTTGCATATGTTTTCAAATTCCTACAGATTAATATCTTACATACTAAAGAAAATGTTTAAATCAGTGTGGTAGTTGCTGAATCAGTGCTTGCACTGCACCTTCCCAGCAATTTTTATTACTCTTGCTTTCATATCCATTATTCTGAATGTCAGGGAGCTATTTTTAAGTACTAGCTTAGTTCAGTTTAATAAAAGATATTAAAAAATCTGCACCAGAAAAATTAGAAGAATTCCTTATTAAGAATTTTGTTTCATAAAATCAAATGCATATGTAGCTAACTGCATGACTGCTCCAGACGAGATGCATTTTACAGGAGTAACATTTTACAGTCTACACTAGACTAGTGATATAGAAGAAGACAGATGGGACCAGGATTACAAAAAGTCACAGAAAGTATACAGTTAAAAATTTCAAATGTCCAATAGAAAACTTGGCTACCCTTTCATCAGTTTTTTAATACAATCACTATTAGTACTAAATTATTGTTTTAAGCTGAACTTCCTTCCTTTTCAAAATATCTTCTGTTTTCAGCAATAGAATAATCATAATATTTAATTCTTTCATTTATTAGAATGAATTTTTCTGTTGATTTTCTATGAAAGGAAATCAAACAGTTAACTTTCAAAAAGCTGAGGGGTCTAAAGCTCAAATCAGAAACAATATTAAGGGACTAAATTGGTCATTTTTGACTGTATTGATGCATAATGGTACAAGAAAACATGTCAAGATGTGAAAAGCTGTGTAAAGCTTTAAACTAAAGGAAGTTTGATACTACTTCCAGTAATGCACACTTTTGCCTTCCCATTCTGTAAACTAGATAAACTTGGAATATTTTGTGAACTATAAATTTAACTGTGAATAACAAAGCATAAATTAGTATTATAGGATCTTAATCTGAATTACATTTCCCATCATTTCTGAAATAGAAATTTAGTCATTAAAAACAGTCTACTTAAGGGTTTCACAAAAATCTTGAGGTTTTCAATTATAAAACAGGTGGGCTTTGTTTGTTTGTTTTATAAATGTATTCTCCATCTTCTCTTCATCTGTAAAAGTAGTTAAAGAACTTTTTTTTTTTTTTTTAAAAAAGGGAAATTTTGTGTAGTGGTTAAGAAAAAAAGAAAACTAAACCATCAGAAGAAAGTTCTCAAATTTCCCAAAGTAAACTGACTACCTTGGTGGGGATCCAGATGAGATGTTTACTTTGCTGCTTGTTTATCAGCTAAAAAAGTTGAAAGAGCAAACACAAAAGCAAAAGACAGTCAAAGGTATTTGACTGGTGTAAAACACATAAGATTTACTCTCTGACACAGTTCTGAGGGACACTTAGAGACCTCAGTAGTTGTTATTAGGATTACTCTGAACATGAGAAGGTATGTGACACATTCTTGACAATCCCGTTCAATCTGCCAAAAATGCAGTTCAATCTTTATCTGTGTGAGCCTTGTAGGAAAGCAGACTATGTTCAGTATTAATAACACTGATGCTGAATAGCAACTTGTGAGACCGGATCTATATTGTGAAGTATTGCTGGCAAACCTATGTCATCTACAAGTGTGAAAAAAAAATGACAACCCCAGTTCACACAGCTATTTGGCAGGAAACTGACATTCACGTAGCTATTTGAATATATATTTAGTTTGGTTTATCTCTTTCGGGGACGCGGCGCGGAAAGGTTAGAAGGAGACCTCTTTGCCAGCATGTGCAACGTCTCCAGCAGCTGGCTCTGGTGATGGAGCTGAGATGAGAGTGTCAGGGGTACTCCTGCAAATAACCCTCCCCTCACCACCAATAATGGCACATACTACACTGGGTGTGATACAACAGGATAGACCCCCCTGCATCTTGAATAAATATTTACTTAGATTTAATAGGATTGTTACTGTATGTTTATGAAATACCAGTTGATTCTCAAGTGTATTTGCCAGGGATTAACAGCTATTCTAGAATCCATTGCTATTTAATGAACACACAAGAACTGCCTTAGATGTAATAAGAAGTTCAGTTTAATAAGATCGTGAATTACTTCAACTCACCAAATGATAAAAATTTACTGAAGATTAACACTATGTAAGGTACAGATATCTTATTTAGAGGTTAATCCTTAAATTAATATGTTTTTATTCATCCCTTGGTATTTAATTAACTTAAATTATAACAGTTCCAGCGGTCAGATGAATATGTTAATTTATTTTGATTTTAAGTAGAGGTCCATGTAATCTAAGTCCATCCCTTTCCTTTTCTGTGAGTCATTTCAGTAAAGCATTTCAGCAAATAGGGCTTTTTAGAAGCCAAAGTACAGGTTGATCTCAGATTCTAATTTTAAACCTCCAACACACTATTCTTTATTGCTTCTGGCGCCAGCAATTTGGCCATAAGAATTCAAAAGAAAAGCCAAATAGATGAATATTTAAGCAAAGCATCGAAAACTATAAACCTTACACGAGCACCCAATTTTGTGAGTGAAGAAACAGTTCCCAACTGCAAATAAGTGGAAGAGGGAACAACAGCTGTGCAAAGAGAAATCATATTTCTTACATGGAAGAGAGATTCACCACCTCCACATCATGACTCTGATGAAATGGGAAAGATTTGCTGAATAAATTAATGGCGATGACTCCAGAATAAGCTTGGGCCTGAACCATTAGCGCCTATAACATGAACAAGAGACGCAGAGCCAAGAAGCTGGATAAACAATGGCCAGTGTGCAAAAAGCTGGTTCCTGCAAAAACGCTGAACTGGAATTCATCTTTCATAACTTCAGATATCTACAATTATTGAACTACACTTGAGTTAGTCATCTTTTACTGGCAGGAGAGAGAAATGAGCATCTGAGGGTGTGATTCATCTAAAACAGGTCAAATGAATCATGTTCCAGAAGTACTATTGCTCTCCTTATTAATTCTAAAGTGCTCATTAACTAATTAACTATAAAGAATCAGGTAACTAGCTCAGAGCTAGGTAAGATGGGAGGTGAAATAGTAGGGACAACGTTCCTGGGAGCTTGTGGACTGTTCTTTTCTTCAACAGGATTGAAAATGTAGAGGTTTGGGATGTTAATTTTTTTTTCTTTTCTTAACTAACAAAACCTTGAGGTTCCTTGCACTTATAAAGGATTAAATACATAGAAGAAATTCTGAGCCAAGATAGCCTTCCATCTATTTTGGAAAGGTAAAATTAACTCTAAATGAAGATGCCATAAACTTGTATTTCCTGGTTTTCATTAAGATTGTGAAAAGTATTTTTAGCTGTCTTTAACTTAGCAAGTTTTTTACTTTTGTTGTATTTTCCTGAGTACTCTGTTCTCAAATCTTGCCAGTAAACTGAACAAAGGCACTAAAACCCTAAGTAAAAATATCTATATTTTGAGGAAGTATTTTATTTTTGTTCAGCTACAAAAGCTTATGCAAAAGAATGATGTTACCTGACACTGGATTAAAAATAAAAAGTTATGTTTTGTTGATTTATAACAATAAATAAATATCATACCGTGTTGATTGAAAATGGGCAAGGTGGTACAACTCAGCTGACTGATGAATCTCTACTGCAAAACCGCAAGCACCTGTCTCATATGGAATGTGTTCCAGTTTAGGATTATTTAATTGCAGCTAGTGTCCAGGGAAAATACAAATTTTGATCACTTTTGGCAGAAAATTAAATTCAACAGAAGGACACTACCTCTAACAGTAGGGCAGTTTCTTGTTTCTTAAGAAATCTGAGTGGGTTTTGATTAGTTGCTTTCTTTCTCCTCTGTGTTACATATTATCTTCCCACACTTTAAACTACTCATTTTTTTTCTCTTTCTTCTTCCTGTAACTCTTTCTCTCTCTGTCTTTCCATATCTCTGCATATCAGAAAAAGAATCAAGTTTACAATGAGGAAAGCAGCTGTATGGTACTTATCTTTCAAATGTGCTTGTAAAAAGTTTAAATATAAGATCCTTCTTCTTAATAAATGAAGAGCCAGCTACTGTTGTCATGTATACCTGTGAAAAGCTGCAGAAATGTAATAAATATACAATGATCTATAATCCTACTGACATCCAAAACTGTGTTTTTAAAGAATTTAAAGAAATCTTTAGATTTTAAATAACAATGACATTTTTAGGCTTTAAATAGTAGCTTATTTTATCTTACTTAAAGAGGTTACAAATCTCCTGAGATCACTGTAAAATAATAGTGAATTAGCGATAGGGTAAGATTTGTTAAAAACAAGAGGAAGGTGGGTTCCTAATTCTCACTGATTGTCTAATCTGTCTTTGAGAGATTTCTTGTGTCAAGATTCTAGCAACATATATTTCTGCTATTCTCCATATACTAAGAAAAAAATGTGAATGTACACAAAATGAAACACATAACATTAAATATAAAGGAATAAAATTAAACATTAATAATAAGGAAGGAATAATCAGACTCTGAATGTAACAAATATGGATATTATCAATAGTTCCAAATAAAGAAGAGGTATTCATAGGCAAAATTCACAACTTTTTAAACTATATATCAATAACTAGGCTTAAACATCTTGTAGGATTTTATTTTCATAGTAAATATCATGAAGCCAGAAAATGTTGAGATAAGATTGATTTCAGAAGTCCAAACTATTTAAATTCTGTTCTTATCTTGAAATAACCATACAATGATAACCAAGATAGATAGTTTTTACTACATGCTTCAAAGTTTTTGATACTTCTGTTAAAAATTTACATTTTTATTATTTGTTTTTTATTGTTTGAAAATTGTAATAAATGTTAAATACAAGTGTTCTGAGTTAATATCATAGTGCTTGCTTTGGGGACAGTTGCAAGCTGTAATATATTTTATCATATAATACTATGTGAACTTTCCAGTGTAATTCCATCTAAATATATGTTTTGAGAATGTCCTTATGTCCTGGTTTCAGCTGGGATGTAGTTAACTGTCTTCCTAGTAGCTGGTACAGTGCTATGTTTTGAGTTCAGTATGTGAAGAATGTTGATAACACTGATGTTTTCAGTTGTTGCTCAGTAGTGTTTAGACTATAGTCAAGGATTTTTCAGCTTCTCATGCCCAGCCAGGGCACCTGACCCAAACTGGCCAACAGTGTATTCCATACCATGGGACGTCCCATCTAGTTTAGGAACTGGGAAGTGGGGGGGGCAGGGATTCGCCGCTCGGGGACTGGCTGGGTGTCGGTCGGCGGGGGGTGAGCAATTGCCCTGCGCATCATTTGGACATTTCAATCCTTTTATTACTACTGTTGTCATTTCATTAGTGTTATCATTATCATTATTAGTTTCTTCTTTTCTGTTCCATTAAATCATTCTTATCTCAACCCAGGAGTTTTACTTCTTGTCCTGATTTTCTCCCCCATCCCACTGGGTGGGTGGGGAGTGAGTGAGCGGCTGCGTGGTGCTTAGTTGCTGGCTGGGGTTAAACCATGACACCTAATTTGTTTATTATAAGCCTGAATGCCAAAGAAAAATTATTTTATGCTATTATATGGTACTTCCAGTGATTTAAGGATAAGCACTACCAACTTTACATGATTTTATTTTAATTTTTATGATCCAATTCAGTAGTGTGCTCTGGCTACTCTATGGTATTCTTGAGAAGCAAAAAGCAGCCACAGCACATTGGCAAGTTAAGCTGGGTTTAAAGCTTCCCTCGCAGCAGTGGCTCTAGTGTTCAATGTAGTTTTCTTTCTCCATTCCTCCCTACTCAATGCACTTTCCCTCAAAACCACCTGCCTTTCCTATGCACCCAGGTATTCCTACCTGGGTACCAGCCAGGTATTTTGGGGTCATAAAACTTTGCATTGAGGAAAGAGGGAAAAGAAAGTGGTACCTGACATAACTCAGGGTCACATTCAACTTTCTGTGTTTTATAGCAGACACAAATCTTATAAATATTTTAGTCAAAATGTTTTAATTTGCCCTTTTTTTGAAATTATTTTCCTGTGGGCAAATACTAATTCTATAAAAGAAATCAGGCTGACAATTTGACAGAAATTGATTTCATAGACTATTTTGCAGCTTTTTCATAGAGAAAAGTATTGGTCTTTTTTAGGAGTAGCCATGCAAGTATGACATATTTTTAGGGCCATGTAATATGATTTCCCACATTACATGTGCAAAATTTCTACTGTAAGTAAAATATTCCTACGAAAGAGATGTGAAGCTGGTGCTTTCTGAAGTTATTATAAAGGTGCAGTATGAACCTTATATACCTCCAGGGAAAAAAAAAAAAAAAAAGAAAAAAGAAGTTATTTCTTCTTTAAATTAGAAGTAATTTGGGGTAAACATATAGACCTACTTTGTCTTTATGTGAACTTTGCTTACAACACCAAAATACCATAGGGGTAAAGGACAGGATCCTCACTTTGAATCAAACTGGTAAAGAAGAAAAGAAATACCACATGCTAAAACTAATCACATACATGAAGTGTAGGAGTATTCATATTCAGCAGTGCACACAAATCCAATATACGCTTCCCTAGGCCACGCAGATTACAGATGTGCTGCAGAAGTCTCTTCACAGTATCGGAACAGACACAGTTACACTTGTGTTTCTGTTGTTCTTTGTATGTTTGACTCAGAGCCTGGAAGGTTGTTTGGACTGTGTAACTGCCTAGAGATCATGTCCAATATGCAACCTAAATGGCCTTTTTTAATGTAAGAACTACATTCATCTGTTCAAGGAAAAATTGGGTCACATCATAATAAAATTCTGTATGAAGAATTTAATTCAAAACTCTGAGAAACAGTCAAGTTGATAGACTACTCTCTAAAAATCCAAGGTGCACATCCCTATAATATTTAAGCAGACACTGCAATTATATTGTTATATATATAATGTTATATATATGTACTTTATATGTACAGTACTATACGTTAACTATATATAAAGAGCTTCATTTTTTAAATACTGTTTTTCAACTGTATATTTTAGATTGACAGCTTTTGCCTCAGTATTATTATACTTTCCCAAAACAAGCTTTATGATGTTTTATGTAAACAAATTTGTGAATTGTTCTCATACTTGCAGTTTAAAAAAACAAACCATAAAATGTATTAAAACTTTACATTTTCCATACTGTTAAGATACAGATTTATATAGATTACAATCAAATTTTCAGGGACATCAGTTAATGAAGTCTCATTTCTGTACTTATGCATATGCATATGTACATATATAAACACACACGCGCTACATATACATATACAGTCTTGATAATATTAGAAGAAATAATAAAATATGAAGGATTTTTGATGTGTAGTCATATGAACATCCCCACTGATTTATATGAGACTGTTTATGTATAAAAAGCTGGAAGAACATGGTCATAAATTTTAAAAATACATTTACTGATCTTAAATAAAAGGTTTTTTTTCTGTGCCACAGTATGACTTGCTTATACTGGGCATATGCTCCTCTCCATTTCATGCTGCAGAGGGGAGCAGATGGAATTAAATATAGCTTGGCATGCAGCACAGGGGCAGCCATGGAGCAGTATTTTTTAGTACCACGCAGGCACTACCAGCTCCATATACATTAGAGATGAAACACAAAAAAAGGGCATGTCACCTTCAGGAAAGGGTAGTAGTCAGGGAACATCTGTTATACATGCAGTGTTCCCTGTAGAAAGAACTGAAACATGATGAAATATGCATCAAAAGTTCCCTATGCACTGAGGTACATTAAGTCCCTTTCAAACCATATGAAGCCCACTTGGGGAAGGGAGGTTATTTGAGTGCGGCAGCTGGAATAGGAGAAAGCAGCAGCAGGGAATGGAAACCAGCTGTTCTGCCATTCTGGAAATCAGGATGGGCAGTAGGTGCGTGGAGGCTGATACACGGCATGCGTATTAGCACTGAGGCACAGAGAGCAGACAAAGTTTCACTGAGCAGTAATTAGTTAATCACGCTGCAGCTCTGCCTCTGAGCAAAGTCCATGTTAAATGCTAAATACTATTATATTATGTCAGGGATTCTTGTTGTGAAGCACTACATGATCCACGTTCCCTGCAATCCTCTAGCATGGTGAGTTCTTCCCACGAAAGATGTTCGCAGGCAGAAGGCTCCAGAACGGCTCAGTGCAAAAGTTCCCTTTCTGTATGTTTTACTCAGGACTAGGCAGTATATCGCATGCTCACATTTAATTACAGCATCATAAAAAGCAGGGCTAGAGTGGATCCTCTGGCCCTGGGTAGGTTAAAATAAATCTAGGTTGCTGCTGACAAATATGCATTTAACCTGTTTTAAAAACTGCCAGGAAGGGGGATTCTTTAACTTACAGGGGTAGCCTGCTTCAGTGCCTAGCTATCTTTATAAGAAAGTTCTCCCTCACAGGTAACCTAAATAGCCAGCCCAGCAAATTAAACAAAAAGAAAAGGAAAGAAAAAGCAATCGCCATCCTATTTATAACTACTTTTTATATACACAAAGACTTCTATTGTTTCCCCCCAGACTTTGTTCATTTAAACAAACACAGATTCTAAACAAACATTTCTTTTAAACTTCACCCACAGGCCATGTTTTGTAAGCCTCTATTTTCTGCTGTTATTCTATCTCTTTGTTGATTTTGAATTTGTCCAGATCTTCCTTAAAAATATCCCTACAAACTGAGTACAGCGGCTGTGTCACTAATTAGAGTGTGCTGCAACTCTGGCCCAAATTAAATTATGCCACTTTTCTCCCTCTGGAAACCAGGGCATAGGAGGGGAAAGTAGTATATACACAGAAAAAGGGCCAGGAAAAGGACAGACTGGATTTCTGTGTACAGAAAATAGGAGATACTCTTTGTTCCAGGAGAACAAAATACAATTGGTATTACTCCAACTGAAGCATTGCTGAATGGAATAATTAACTCCTGTCTCTTATTTAAGACACTTCTGTTATGTCCTCCCCAGCTGAACATAAAACTATTGATAACTACAGTCCAAGTTCATGTTTCCAGCTAATACACATTAGCTTTACAGTAACTCCATCTGCAGAATATTCCTTCCTTTTGGTAACAAGAATTGGCTACAATGGGATTGTATCAAAACTTGACTAATACCCTTGTTTGTCATATCTGTATTTCTGCTGACTCAGTAAGAGGAGATACAATCATACAATGTTGAATTAAAATGAGAAAGAGAGATGTTGTATTTATTTTGTCTCCTTTATATAACTGAATAAACACACAGGCTTTCATATGTGTATGTTTTTTAAACTAGAATTCTATGTAAGCTTAATTAAAAGAAAATTGTAAATGCACCATACAAGGATGTTTTCAGACACAGACTAAGAGGCAGGAATAAACTCTCTAGTCCCATTATAATCGTTTCCATGATATTAAGTTTCCATCCAATATATGAATATATGCCCTAAAATTTTCATTAACAAAAGTAAGCACAGGCAGAGAACATCCATTTACCACCCAGGGAAATGCATAAAGCCTGAAACAATGAAAACTATCTATTTTCTGATTTCCTTGTTTCAAAAGTTGTTGATCTTTCTATGCCCCCACTTTTCTTTCAATTTATAGAAAGAATCTGAAAAGAATAAATGTTAGCGGAAGATAATGATTTTGACATAGAAGGGCCTCATCTTACTGAGAACTGCAAATCCTTCTCTTGCTCTTCTAGTGGGAATAAAGCAAAAAGATAACTTATGGATTCTAAGCCTTCCAAGAACAAACTGCAGTACAATGACTGTGCTCAGCCCCGGGAAAGGCGGTGTCAAAACAGAGAGTACAGAAAGGAAGTAATGAGATTTCCACTAGTGACAGGGGAGGGATATTCTGCTTTGCTGCCTCTAAAGCAAAGCCTGAAGAAATAAGCACCAACACCTACAGCACCCAAATGTCGGAATTTGCACTCACGTCTCAGACATGAGACTTATGGTAACAGACTTGTGATCTTAAAGTGCATGTTATGCATTAATTTGCAAATAAGCTTATCAAAAAACCCTCTAAAATTTATTAATGCTTTTATTGGTACAGCCTCAATCTTTTAAGGTGTTAGCAATGATATATCTTAATCAATTTGGTGGTGAAGCTTCCAATGAAAACAAAATATAGGGCAAAAATATAGAAAATTTTCAACAGCTAAATTAATTTGTAATTATAAAATAAGTAGAAATAATGGAGGTGAGAAATGAAATTACCTGAAAAATGTAGCATAATGCACCAAATGGTGCATAGATGAAGCTGTGCTGAATGGCCATGATCCCCCACGGTGACATGTTTTGCATGTGTACAGATGCAGAAAGTTCTTTCTGCATGTTTTGAAAGTCAGTTATAGAAATTTCCCCCCTAATTTGTAGCTAAATACATTAATTAAATGTGGGATATGCTATTCACAAAACTTCATTGCTACTAGACACATGATGATAATAATCTGCCAGATGCTGAAACGTGCACCTGGTTAAAAACCTGGTTTGGCAGAGCTCAACTCCAGTTGAAAAGCAGGATACTAGGCAATAACAGGCACAATAATAGGCTAAAATACTCTGATGCAAAGTGTATTCACTGTCACTTCAGTTGCCAGAATGTTTGCACTGCTTTTCTATTTTGTATCAATGAAGGCAGATAAGTAAGTAGGCGAGGTATTAAGCTAATCCATCCCTTTTTTATTAGGATTTCACTTCACTTCCTTTTCTGACTTCTTTTAGGACAAACACCTGCTTCTTCAAACTTCTCCTTCCTCACCTGGATAGCCTTCCCCAAAATGCAAAGCTGCCCGTATACTTAGGAGAAGAGCCCGCTGCAGAGGGAAGCTATGCCTGGGAACGCTCTCATCTCTAACGATGAAGCACGAAACAAACTGGACTCTGCTTTGAAGCACACCTGATTATCGTTCAACCTGATGTCACCCAGTGTCACTCACGAATCTTGATTCGGTATTGAAATAACTGAAATGTAAAAAAGGAACCTAAAGTGACTCGTAGACTAGTAGATGGTCTAAAAATAAAACTTAAAACCAGAAAAATGTTCAACGTAACTGCCACAGAGGGAAAAAAGAAATCTTTAATGCTCTGAGTAAATAAAAGTTGGTAGATACAAGAGTTTTGTCTTTATTTTGCCCAAATCCATCATATAATTTGCTCAAGACATAATACAGCAACAGATATGTCATGGATTACTGGGTATTAACATGAGAAAGGTTATGACAATCATCTGTACAGCAAAGACAACTGACCTGTATTCCTCTCTCTAGTTCATTAACTTAGGTTCAAAGGGAGAATATTATTCTGATCTCTCGCAAAAGGGCATTACAGAACATTTGCATAGCCTTGCTCAGCCTAGGTAAGGAGGAAGTCTTGCAAAAGTGTTACCTAGATCATCTTTAAATGAGTGTTTGAGATCAAGGCACTTAGAACATTTAAAACTTTTATGAGAACTTCTCTGACTAAAAATGAAATATATTAATTTAAAAGTTTAATATCAATAGAAGTTTCAATATTACCATTCAACAAGGACTTCATAAGAAGGATGACACCAATAATAATGCTGCTAATTTTCTTAAATTTAGAAGTACTGTTTCGCTGAACAGGGTACTCACAGCAGAAAAGTAGCAAGGAAGTACTGGCAGTGGCTTAAATGTCATAATGAACTTGTTAGACACACTGGAGTGGACATTGAACAAGTCTAAATATGGCCTTATTCTTCTTAAAAGCCTGTAGTTCCACATACATTTTTAGTCTTAAATTAAAAATCCCACTATTGGAATGAGGCCAAAATCAAATATCTCCAGGGTGTTGATAACAAATTTGGTCAATCAGAAGCAGTTACAGAATAGATAAGTTAGTCTTTGACCTATGTTAGTCTTCATCTAGGATCACACGTCTGCTTGCATAAAGCACAGGAACAAAAAAAAGGAGAGAGAAAAATACACGGAAAAGCACAAATGAAAGGGGAAAAAATAAATCTCATTTTGTGTGGGCTTCACCTAACCATTTCCAGAATTTACAGTTCTAGAAACAGATACTACCAAGTCATAGTAAGAAAAGGAAATAGACTCCCAATACAATTAAGTTACTCTTGTAGCTTGCCTGGATATCAATTAATCAGGTGAAAGTGAAGAATGATTATTGCGTGCAAGTCCTGACATACAACAGCAAGTTAGCATCTTACCTGACCGTGTTAGGGGTAAGCGAGTTGGAAGGGACGATAGTCCTGGACAGAAAGACTCTTAGGTGGCGTCAGAACAAGTAGTGCGGTCTGACAGCTAGTCACATTCTGGGCACAGAGAGAATGTGCTAGGAGATATTCTGTCCAGGGGAAAAAACCTACGGGAGGAAGCAATGTTGAACAAAATATTTCACAGGTTGTGTCAGCTCTGGGGGGACTCCCAGCCTCCATCAGTTTCTCAGTGGAGGCCATCACCAGCTCTGAGAACTTTGAAAAGAAATATTTCTTCCCAATATTCTTTTTCCATTATCTCATTAAGCTGATGTACTCATAAAAGAACACATCATCCCCAATGGCATGGAAAGCGTTGGTGATGATGTCAGACAGCAGAAATTTGCTTGATGAACTTTCTGCACTTATAAGTCTAGACTGATTCTCAGTCAGTTAAACAGAACGGATTTTAATTATCCTACAGGCTCAAGCAAGATTATGGCAAGAAAATCAATAGATAGTTCAGAAAAAATCTTCGTAAAAAATTCTGATAGTTTCTGCTCTGCTGGAGATGGATAATGGAGGATACTCGATTTCGGGGATCATTCTTGTTTAGAAATTGAGAATGTAAATGTAGAAGTTACTACAGACTCTTTCTGTGAATGTGTTAGGTGGACAAACTCAAGAATTAACAGTATTCATAGAGGTTCTGTAACACCAATATAGCTTTTATTCCTAAGACTGTTGCATGCAGGACTGCATCAGCTGTGGTGCAAATGTAGTTTTGTTGCGACGATGAAGAAGGAAGTATTATATTTTTAAGTTATATCTCATATCTCTTTTTTTTTTTTTTTTCCTGAGGATACATTACAGTCCTTTTATTCTAGCCATCTATATCCCAGATTAAAAAGGTGCTGTTTTACAGAGAAGCCTGGTGAGCAATACAGGTCCTTAGAGGAGTCTCTGACACCAATGCTAAAGAAAAGTTTTCTTTTACCCTTCCTCCAAGGAGGTGCCTCCACTTTTCGTTTATTCTCAGGATCCGTGCTACTGTTCACGAGGCAAGAGCACATGCAGAAATGCCCCCTCTGTGGGATGCAGGTGTGAACGGGAAGGGCACGTGTTGAAAGAAAGATGCAATGCACAGTGATAAAGCAAAACTCAACACAAAGCTACCGAATTTGGAGATACTTAATCCCTTTGATATTTTTGACAATGACATGAAAATGTAGATTTATGTTAAAGCAAGAAAACACAGACAGCAAAAACCAAAAGAAAAAGGAAGGAAAAATTCCTGGAAAATCTAACAACGACAATGATTTATGAGTAACTACAGAAATGTCCATACCTCTATTGTTTTACTGATTAGAAGGTAAACTTATCCAGGATTCGCTAAGAAAAGTATAAAATGTACATCTTGCTGTTGTACTGCTTCCTTGCAGATATCATTTATGGTTTACGATATAATTTTCAGTTTTGGGTATCTCTTCAAGAAATACAGATTATTGCTGTTACGCTTAAACCATACTAAACAAAATGATTATTCTGTTATTTATATATAAAATGTGAATAATATATGCTGCTTCAGGTGAAATAAACAGGTAACTTGACAGATGTATTCAAAATTATTAATTCTTGTAAGTCTTCTAAGTAGGGCGATCTCAAACTGTCCAAACTAGTGACAGGGTTTAAAGTCTCAGCAGCAGAAGTGAAAAAAGAGAGGTAAACAAAACAAATCTATCTAAAACCATTCTGCCGAAAGAGTAGCAGGCATATGGAACAAGCTGCTTAGTAAGACAGCTGATTCAGATGCATAAGTAAGCTTAAGAGACAGCTAGATATTTTTATGCAGAAAGTGGCTGGGAATTCACAGCAAGAGAATATATGGTTGAGATAACTAAAACGGGACATGCTTATTTTAACACAAGACTTACTGTCCCGATAAGTTTTATAGGGCTGGGCTTTTTTTCCCCTTTTTTTCTATTAAGGCCAAGCGTAGAGCTTTCATAAGCATTTCATAATTATATCTAATTTGTATTATCTTTCCCACTTGTGTGAATGCTTACAATCACCACCAGACACAACTTGCTATCTGGAGATATTTTCCTTGAAATCAAGTATTTTAATAGTAAACTTACTGAGGCTTTACCATCCACTGTTTTTACTATTTTAATGCAAATCATAAAATAAGGTTGATTGCCTCCAATCCCATGCTGAAACCAGATGTTTTGTCTACAAAAATTATTTTTTCATATAATTTCTTACTTCTCTATTACTGATAGAAGCACAATTGCTGTAGTGCTACTGACACAATTTTTGTCTCAATATGACCATTTAGTTTTCAAGCTGTGTAGGCTGGAGCTGCTCAAAACTGTAGTTAAACTACTGGTACCACTAGCATTCTTATTACTGCCACAGGTAGAACTGGACCCGTGACAATAGTGTTTGGAATTACATACAGAGGATGTCAAACTCAAACTTAACTCTTTTTAAAATTAGGAATCTCAAGTCAAGATACTGAATTCACAGTTAATCCTGCTCATTTTTCAAAAATGCCAGAAAATCTAATAATTAGCACTGTTCTAAAAGCAGAAGTTAAACTATTTTAAATATCTTTAAACAACAATACTCAAGCCTGAAACTTTGCTACGAAATAGTGAATTCCCATCCCTGCGCACAACCCAGAATGATGACAGAACCACAACCTCTGATACTGCTTCAGGCTCTGCCGTAGACAATTGTTTCTAGCAAGCTGCCCATCTCCTTTTCCCAGAAAACAATTTTTCTCTAAAGAAAATGCAATCCTTTTTCTATCCTAATCACATATATCGTATTTCTCACCCTCCTTCAACTTGGCTTATGAGTAGAGAAAGCAATTTTGTTTATCTTCTCTCCAACAGAAAAGTTACTTTGGACTAAAAGCGATCATTGATTTCATTGGGAACACCACGTTGCACCACATTTGTTACTGCGATGATCTGTAACCCCATAAGGTGCTCGCTGCAGGTTCAGTTTTCATAATATGCCAATGATTTTATTACAGAACACTTGAGACGGAAGAGTTCGTACAAGTAAACAAATGGCTATCATTACCATCTGTAATTATATTTGGGGGGGAAAAAGAAAAGAAAAAGAAAAAAAAGTACTTTATCTCTCTCTATCCTCATTCTTTTTTTTTTTCTTTTCTCAGTAAGAAAATTCACATAAATACCCACTGCTGCAGTTCAGTGGCTGACAGTACTTAACAGTCACAGTTCAATATATGTTTAATAAGAATGTGAGGAATTCATATGAGCCACTGGAATAAGATGTTTCTTGATGAATAGGGTCCCTCATCTAGATATAATGACAAGTGCAAACCTCCATATAATTCTTTGCATTACAACGAAAATAAGCAACAGGAACGGTTGGCTTAATCTGCTTATTAGAGTTTTTATATTTTGACCAGTATGGAGCTTGATGTTGCTGGACAAACTGCAATATTATGAACTCTGGCCATACAGTCCTTTTCTAAAAAAACACACATTTTTAATTTGAGTAGTAAATAATTTTCCTAATGAAACTTTTAAAATTTTAGAAGTCTTTCTTGGCTGTACTTGATAGATAGAAATCCAGAGATATTGTCTTTTTCTTACACAAAACTGAAAAAATTAGACACACACTCAAACAGCTTCTTAAAAAAAAAAAAAGTCCAGTACTGCATCTTTATACAGATCAATGTCCAATTATAAGCAGAGAGTTGCTGTGGCAAAAGGTCAGGAAAAAATAATCTTTCTGGCATTTATTACTTGGAAAATAAGGTCATATATGAGGTCAACCTTCAAATATATACAGAATAAATTACACTGCAGCATTCTAAATATTCTACACAGCAAAAATTATATTGCAGTCTCAACATAATCAGAAAAATGAAGTTGAACATGTATTTTCTGATGACAGTACTACAGATCAGACTAGGCTAAGAGCAAAAACCCTAAGTCCAATTAATCAACAATTAACAAAAATCTTTTAATGTATTTCTGCTTAATTATAAATATAGCTTCTTATTTAGGCTGGCTTATTTAACAATGTTTTAAATGTCTTTAACACTGAATCATCTTCCCCACAACAAACTGAAATAATAGCAAACGTACAACACATTTTAAAATAATTCAGTGGTGCACTCCTTATTGCTTACAGCCTAGAAGCAAAACACAAACACACACAATGCTGGAGTACTCAGTCTGTCTGATGCTTTTAAAAGAGTGTCTGAAATAAAAGACCTCATAATTAGATAAAACACATCTGGAAAAAAAATGAATTAGATGCAGAGTATGAGGAAATAAACATGCTTGTTTGTCAGAATGAATGCTTGCAGAAAGCACTGTCATTGTCCTGATATAAGTCATTTTAGCTGTTTCACAGACACTCATCTTTGGTACCTCCACAGGATGTGAATGAAATTATACTGAAAATCAGATTATGTTATTATTTGACACTTCTCACGCTACTATTAATTGTGAAATCAACATTACAAATAGGAAAATACATCCATGAAATGAAAACATCTTCTGATCCATTTTACTCTTGTCTGTTATCCCAAGCCTCTTTTCTTTTCCTCTTCTCCAAACTACATGAGGAATGTAAATGACTTGTGTTCTTTTATCTGTTGTAGTCGCTTCTAGTTCGAATTTCCAAATCACGCTTTGGCAGAAGGACTGTATGTGATATATCACAGGCAATGCCAGTGGTGATAAAGTATATTCTAATCATTTTAGATAAGAACTAATTTTTTTCTGTGTTTTTTTTTTTTTTTTAAATCTACTTTGGATACTTGCGGTTTCATTTCATGTTTGTTCTGAAAGACACTGAGCGTTCTTTGCTCTGGGCTAGCTACGAGATTTACTGTTTTCTCTGATAGTATTATCAGTGGGCTATTCCACCCTGATAAATCGCAACTGCAATACTAATAGGTTTATAATGACGGCTTAAGCTCGACACTTTTGTAAGCATTGGAGGCTTCACTCACCTTGTTCAAGTGGCTGGCTTTTAGTTGAAGTAGTTTTCATCTTGAGTGCCTCCCTAACAGACATGTCACAGCAGGAGCCTTTGTTAGTGTCTTGGTCACTGTCAGCCTGATCACTGTCCCCATGCCCGCTGTCCCTCAAGCTGGCTCTTTCTGGATCCTTGAACGTGGAGCTACTGAAATACATATTAAAAAAAAAAAGAAAAAAAAGAAAAAGAGAGAGAGTTGTATTTACTTGTTCTAAGTTGAATTGTACTCTCTGGCAAAGCAATTTTGACAAGAATGCAAATGGGGAAGCCGAGAAAGTTATTTAATAGGCCTTACCTTTGAACAAACTGCTGCCTGCTGCCCATGTAATTGGGCTCTGCGGGAAAATTGTCTGTCTGTGAAAGAGAAGGAAAAAAATACGTATAGTTGTACACTGGACAAATCTCCTGCAGAGCAACAAGATTTCCTAGAGGAGAAATGATTAATAATTCAAAAATTCCCTTAATCTTCAGATTTGTACATTTTAATTAAATTGGAAAATGCTGGCATGTAATTATGTGCTCAGAACAATTAAATGATTCCGGTCCACAAATTACCTGCTAAAGTAAACAATGAGGCTCCAATAAGTGGCATTCTCTGTTAGTAACCTGACAGATGACACTGTTTATGTTTTTTCATTAGTTAGATATTAAGACTGATGGTTATTGAAAATGAGAGAAAAAATTACTTTTGCATATTACAAAAGTGAATTATTCAATAATACTAATTTTTAATCATAATTACATCATCTACTGGGATTCTGAAGACCTTACTTCTGTAATACAATTTCATATATTGCTATATAACTCTTGAATTGAAAAAAAATAAAGAAAAAAATCAAGAAAATTTATGGCTGATTAGCTGTGGGGTTTTTAAATGCTACTGGAAAGGTGCAAGTATGAAAATATTTGGATTTTCTCTCTTTAATTTTCATCAGTATTAATAGCTATGTCAGAATAATGAGAACCACACATGCAAACAGGAACATTAAATGACTGTTGTAGACAAGTACTTTTTAAAAGAAGATACTTTCATTAAGTCTGTCATGAGTATATTTTTAGCAGCATGAGCTAAGTAACTGTAGAAGCAGAAGTATTTACAGCATCCAGACCAACATGGAGTCCTGCCAAAGGGAACTGAATTCCCCTTGTATCATCAGCTGAAGTTCTTTGGGAGAAAGAGAGACTGCATCTTTCACAAAACTCCATATACTGTACATTCACACACGTCACTTCTTCTTGCAGCTGACCTAGCGACAGAGCTTCTACTGTTTTCTGCATCACTTTATATCACACCACTACACTTCGCAGCAGCTATGAGTTTTGCAACGGCGTCTAGCGTATCAGTATCAGTAACGCAGGCAGAGCTCAATTAATGGAGCAGAAGGCCCAAGGTAACGTTTAATGTCGCACAACAAGTGTTTACGCAAGTGACTGGTCTCTTAGATATTTGGTTTTGCCTGCCGCTCCCTGGTCTATATTTTTAGCTTTGTTTTGGGTTTATAGGTAGGGGTAATTAGAAATATTTGCTGCTGCTTCTTCTATTGTTGGAATAGTGGAGCTTGGAAAAGATGCATGAAGTTATACGTGAAATTTAACGGTCATGGCTATTTGCAACAGGACATAGGTAGCCACCGTGCCACCCTCAAGGTACATGTGAAATAGATGTGCTTATATACCATGAATACCTTGTGTCATTTACGGAAGGGACGGAACATAAAGAGTTTTCTTCTGTTCGGCATGTATGAAGTCAATTTACGCTGTACTTTCTTTTTGTTTCTAGTTAAATCTTTTGGTTCAAAAATTAGGATTATAACACTCATTGTGTTCACATTTTGAAGCTGTTTCTAATTTAAGCTGTAGCATACGTAGCATTGTATGTGTCATTACAAAAATAATCTTATGTTTTATCAGTGAATTTTCTTTGGTGATAAACTGTACGATAGAATGAGTTTTTACTCGTCTGTTTTCAAAATATAGCACAAAGTGCCTATACTTACAATTCTGAATGATTTTTTATCATATCAAAATTGCACATAATTTTGAAATCTGGATGTTTATGTCCAACTAGAGACTTGCTCTTCAGCAGTATTATTAAAGATGGGCTTATGAAAGTTCTTAAATATGGCCTAAGAAATGCAAACAATATGCTATATTACAGAAGGAGAATTGTGAAGGTCTGGGACATCAGCCTCAGTCTTGTATCACTGCTTTTCCAAGTCAGCGTTTCAGAAGCTGATTTCAGCTACAGGTATCTAAACTTTTTAAAATCTGGCCACTTCAATTAGGGGGTGGTTTAGTGCTTTGCACTTAAAACCACACAAGATCCTGGGTTTCATACATGCAATTAGAATAAAAGCTTGTCTTAACTTTTAACATGTTCCAAGCTATGAAAACAAATATTGAAAACAAAATAAAAGGAAGAAATGGAGGTGTAAAGATAAATACTTCAGCATTCTTGTATGTAATCTCTTAAATGTAGCACATCATATTTTGGAAGCAGCCTCAATTCTTCCATTTATTCTTTTCTTGTTGCAAATTCTAAACTAGTATCAATTCTGTGTGCAGCAAATCTACCTCATATACAGACACATATAATCATTATGACACTCACAGAGCCCAAGACTTCTCAATCCAAATAAACTATTACAATTGCAGAACTCGTCTATTTTCTAGGTCTAATATCTCAACTATAGATGCCCAGGAAAACTGACCTTATGCTTTTACTTATGTAAGACATCTGCCTCCTCCTAAACACAGCTGCTACTAGAATCAACATTTCCATTTTTCATGTCATTGTCAGGCAAAATGCCTGCTATGAAATGCCTTTTCATCAATTCTCTGCCATTAGAAAAGTCGGACTTTTGCCCTGGAATTAATTATAGCACCTCCTTAAAGATGGCGCTAAGAACTTATCTATAAGCTGGATCACAGTAAGAACTTGTCATACTTTTTGTTTCTGCTTTTTCATAGCAAAAAAAGCATTTCACACACCCTGGACTAGCCAAGATATAAATTTTAAAATAGAAGTTATGACTACATCTTAGCTGCCATCCTAAAAATGGGAGCTGCTTCTGAGAAATTCTGTATTTATGGTAATCATTAATGACCTTTAACTCGATAATAATTGGACCAATTTCCTTCATGTTGTATTTTGCAGCAATACAAACGGTTGGGTGCCATGTTACAGTGACTTCATTGCTGCAAAAGAACAAATGTAAATAATACTTGATAACCATATACAGCCACAGAGCTTGGAGTTGAATTCTTTTCCTTCTGCTCTAAAAGCATTAGACCTTTTCCTATGAACTACGAAAGTATGAAGCTCATGTTGAGCTGTAACAGGGCACTCCGAGATACAGGCAGCAAAGAGAGAATTACTTCATGTATGATAATATCTACACAAAAATTGGGATAATAAACATTTAATTTTAAGGCTAGGCAGTTTAGAGGAATCTTAGAAAGGTAAGCATCCACTTCACAACGGATTACAGAGAGGTATGAATGTCTAACTCCCTTAAACACTTTTTTTTTAAAATCCCAGTTGAAATGAGAGGTCATATACTTAAAATTTTTACACTTTAACATCTATGGAAGTCATATTACACATTTCAGCTCATGCATTAATCATACCTCTTTACACTGCATAGCTGTAACTCTAAGAAATGAGTGCTACTTTAAAATCTGTCAACAGCAAATTAACTCTTTGTTCTTCTCCAGGTATGCAGCCCTTTCTAGGAAACCTGAACCAACATGCCTCTCTGCCTCCAGTTTTAAGGTAGGTTTCAGTTCACCTGCAGATAACCATCTAAAAGCTAGTCACCTCCTCTAAGCTAATCAGCTAAGCTCCCTCTATAAGCATTAGAGACATACAAGATACTTCATCCTATTTGGGGCACCTAGCTTTACGTATGTACTGCTACTGGAAATTACTTTCACTAATAACTATAGGGGAATCTAAATGACAAGCAAGATGTCCAGTGTAATAGCTAAAGCTAAGTAAGATGCATCATATCAGAAGTGAATTACATGGAATTACAATCTCCTGATAAATAACCAAAAATTACTCAAATGCCAGCACCGTTAGCCTCCTGAAGAACCAAATAAAATGAGCTCCACCCTTAGCCCCCCCTAAGAAAACTCCCGGAAACAATCCATCTCTAAAAGTCACCAGAGTTAAACAGTAAAGACATGTTTTCTGTCTCTGTGATTCAAGGCTGAGGGCTGGAGTATCAACTAGGTTACCAACTACTAATACACTAGTTCTTCAGTAGGAAGAAAACATACTGGGACAAATGGTCTCTAAAACTAAAGCAAAAGAAGAACCATCCATTGCCCTGGTTAGATACCAGAGAATTAGAGTCTGTGATGTCAGCCTAACCGTCCATAGCTCCCCTGGAGAAGAGGTCCTGGTTTTATCGCTCATTTTCACAGATTAGTGGAACCAGTTCATTTCCAGTGAGAGTATGCTGTTAAACTATTCAACCGATATGCTTTTTCACAGTTGCTACAATGGCCCTTTAAAAATACTTTTTTCCATCTACCTGTCCTAATATGTGACCCTAGAGTAAATTTGAAATTTTAGGAACGCTGCCATTACTGCGATGTTGCAGAAAAATTCCTGAGGATTTCTGTACAGACGTTTAATACAGCTTTCTCAGAAGGATGAAGCTCATAAAAAAAATGCCATTTTGAAAGAGATCAGAACACACATAAACCTTTCAAAGGCTACCAAAATTTAAAAAAGAGGGTTACTACCTTTTAGAAAATATCTTACAGTTTGATTATGTTACCTTTTTCATCGGGGAGTTGAAGAGGAGGAAAGTAAAAGAAAAAGCAAATTAAACCTGTGCAAAATATACTTTTCCTGGTATGGAGTTTCAGATGTGGCAATATAATTGCTACAGCCTAGTAATGTGACTTGAAGAATCATTTACTGGCCAGTGTTTGCATGAACAACATGTAGAACATTTTTCAAGTGCTATCGTCAACTGTCTATAAAACCACTCTTTCTATTACACGTGCTAGGGCTTGCATATTAAGACCACACAGGGGTCTAGATAAACTACACCATATGAATTTGGGATACTGAATTTTATAAATTCAAAATAAAACCATTGAGAGGTTTGAAAGTCAACTGTTAAGGTTCTACTAATTAATTCTAGAATGACTATGATTTCCAAAAGATTCATTTAGAGAAAGGAAAATTTAAAATTATGGCCAAGAACAGAGTATCAGAAACAAAGTCCACATAGGATCTATTAACCTTAAATAATTTCATAGGAAAAAAAAAAAAAAAAAAGCGAAACCTTCATCACTGGAAACAGTTTGAACCAGCCTGGGCAAAGAATTACACAATGAATTATGGGGAATATTTTTAGCGATGGGCTACATTAATCTTTCTTCCTTTTTTTTTTTCCCATAAGTTCATGTTCACAAGGTATATGTGTTTACTTTTGTTGAAATATTTTGATATTTTTATAAATAAAAAGGAATTGCACTGTGGCTCTGCACACATACATATTTTTTCAAAAACAGTCAGGATTAAAATTACAGCCCCATATTAATTTCAGGGATTCTACTACTGCTCAGTAAGACAATGATAGAGGACTTCACAAGGCTTCTACTTTCAAGAATTCCTATAAAAAGCAGGCTGTCTATTAAAAATTAGAGGTTCCTAGCTATTTTCCTTTTTTTTTTCTTTTTAATCAAAATAGTTGTTATACGACAATTCTGAAGGTTTCTAGCAATCTTTGGTGTATTCCATACTGTTTGAATAAAATCAGAGAAAAAACAAAAGACAAAGTTTTCAATTCAACAGGTGTCTCTCCTAAAAAAACCCAGAAATCCTAAAATCAACATGACTACAAAGAGAAAGATGGAGAAAATGAGAGAGAGAAAGGCAGGGGGGAGAGAAAGAAATGCAATATTTAAGTATTCTTGACAAATTATGTCCAGAAATAATTGTCATATTAGGGAAAGATGTATTCTAAAATATAAAAAAAAGGACTTAGACATTAATCAGATTTATGAATATTAGACTACTAGAATATTCATAATTTTTTCTCAGAATTACAAGAACAAGTATCACATTTTCAGAAATGATTCAATGCAACTCCATTTTATGTAGGTGTTCATACCTGGAACTATAATAAAGCAAAATGTCTTTGCTGACTCTAACTTCTTCTTAATTAAACATTAAATGCGAAAAAGAAATGAAACATATCTCCCCTTTATCAGACTGCCACTTAATATCTATCTAACTCAAGCATCTTCTGTGTCTTTTCTTAAAAAGTTTAATTCCAAGTATTCACCCTTGTTTCACACCCATGAAACAAAGATCTTATATAATGGCAATCACTTTTGAAGACAAAAGAATTGCTTTCTGCCAAATCTAGTTTTGAAAGAGCAGACAATTGTCTTCATTTTGTTAGGAAGAGTTTGGGTTCAACATAGTACAATTTTTCACAAAGACTTCTCAGCCAGTGAGCGTATATACTTAACCTGAAGTAGTAGGTTTTGATTTCACAAGACTTTCTTCATTAAGAAAATGTATTAGCCCCATAGGAAAAAAAAAAAAAAAAGCTGGGCATAAACTTCTAATAAGTTATTCTACCTTTCTGGAAGATAAAATTAAATAAGTTTTTTTAACAAATCTTGTCCTAATATGTGCTCTCCACTCTCATTCTTTTGAAAATGTTTTTGAGACATAATTTATATGACATGTACATATTTGGGAAGATTCACACTTGCTGCAAAATGTGTATTTTGGTGTTAAAAGACCTACAATGTGTTTATGTGAATTTCTGACATAAGCAACATTCTTCAAAAGCACATTAAAAACACAGGGCAACAAAACCAGTCAGATGTACATGGCAATGTCATTCTCCAGGCTGCTGTACTGTGTATCGAAGAGTGTTGGAGGCTTGTGTTTTCTCTTTCTGTTCAATGAGAAAAGCAAAACTGTGCGGGAAAGAGGTCCTGAGCCATTCAGTCAAATGCACAGAGTGACTTCTGAAAAGTGCAACTCTGGGGACAGAGACTACCATCCTTTCCTGTAAGTGAAAGAATGCAGATTCTCCCCATATAAAGGCCTAGTCCATGTACTATTTTCTCTTAGTAAGTACTGTATTAGTCACCAAAAAAAATTATTTGATTCATGGCTTAAGCTTTCATATTAAGGTATTGCAGATACTCCAGTTGTGTTTGTACCACTGGCTTAATGAAAACAATTATTTCTTAAATTTTTACAAGAGTTTACTCTGCAATGCACAGGGCACAAAAGAAGACAGAAGCCTAGGCTGTAGGGATTTATCACAGTGCAAGGATTAGAAGTCGCAAGGCCCTGTCAAGCTTCCTCTCACCTCACTGATGGTTGCACCAAGCCTGAAGACTGAAGAAGCTAAAAAGGTCACTATAGAGACATATTTTTAAGTGACCCTGCTAAAAAAGTAGACCCGAAAGACACTCAAAAGATGGGGTGAGAGCCGACCCTAATCTGATTTTTTGATATGAAGTAAAAGATTGAAGCCTTTCAGGAGCAAGTTTCCTCTTCATTGGCGGGGAAGTCACCTTAACAAAAGCCTTCAGCTCCTCTGCCAGAGCAGATGCAGGATATGTGTTTAAAGGCAGCCTTCTCTCTGTAAGAAAGATGGGACTAGGAAAAAGTGTGGAAGCTGAACTGAAAACTTCCTTCTACTGAAAGGGAATCAAGAAGATCTTTCTGGATGAAACTCAAATTGCTGTTTGTTTCAGAATGGTTTCAGGTTTCTGAGCCTCATTTTATTCTGCGCTGGAGAAACATGAAATATAAGCACCTAATGAAGTTAGCATCGTCTGGGAAGACAACGTGGAAAGTTGTCAAATGGGGCTAGGAAAAAATAATTGTAATATGAGCTCTTAAGATGAACTACTTTTTGGAGGAGGTGCAAGATCAGAATGTAGGAAGAGGTGCCAAACATCACACCACATAAAGAGCTCGAGCTGAAAGTACAATAGCTCTGCGTCTACTATCACAGCCTCAATAAATAAACATAATGAAATTCATGACACATTATTGCATTGCTCTGTATTGCCTCTATTCATTTAAAAATGATGAACACATTTAAAATAATTCACAACTTGTCAAACGCCTGTGAGCAGTGCAGTTAGTCTGGTGCTTTAAGAGGCATTTGTGAAGATCTTATGAGAGAGCTTGATATGGCTTCTATCAAAGTAAAGATGGAAGTATGGGAAAACAGAACAATAACTACTTCACCTGAATCTGCCAGTACAGTTGCATCCAATATATTTACACTGTTCACCAATGATATGTACTTACTGAAGCTACTCTGTCAATAAAAACCACATTAAGAACCTTTTGAAAGAGCTTCCCTGTCAATTAGGCTGCAGATACATTCTATTGCTCCAGTTTTCCTGTCAATTTAATATACTGGATCATATTAACAGTACTGGCTTGTCAATAAGGCAAATCCGAATCCTATTAATGGAGTTATACTGCCAATATAATCGGCTTCCTATTTATCGAGCTCCCCAGTATTTGGGAAAGCTGTGAAATGGGATTATAAGGTTAGGTTACATGCATCTGTCTTGATATTACATAAATATTTCAGGAATTGTATCCTGTTTTGTAAAGAAACACGTGTAATCACTTTTTTCCATTACATAAACTTCAGATGACAGAACAGTATAATTGTTTACCATTGTTGAGAAAACATTAAATCATCCTCATTTATCACATTATGTTTCCTGCTCGCTCTAAGTAACGCTGTTATTTTATAAAAGTCTGCTTGTGTGCCACACATATAGAACTGCTAAGAGATGTATGCGCTCCACCCCCCCCGCACAAGACAATATCTGCTCCAGAATATAAAAGAGATAAAACACACTTTAGGAACAAAATATGAAGCACTCCACAATTTCAATGCTTATTTAGCCCTTGTACTGTGCTGTA
Source organism: Haliaeetus leucocephalus (assembly GCF_000737465.1). Taxonomy (NCBI): domain Eukaryota; kingdom Metazoa; phylum Chordata; class Aves; order Accipitriformes; family Accipitridae; genus Haliaeetus; species Haliaeetus leucocephalus. Next base: position 3,111,800 of record NW_010972468.1, on the reverse strand, counting down.
TAATCTTGGTGGAACTGAAGCTTGTAAGTATAATTCTAGTGTAACAGAAACCCCTGGAAATAATTAATAAGAGGTAGTAGTTCGTGCATAAAAAAACAGTAGAAGTTCAGCAAGCCTTCTATTTAATAGAAGCCTTAATGAAGTTGAACATTAGTTGCTTTTAACCACATTCAATATTAAATAACTACTTTGACTGGATTAGCAGAATATACAACAGACCATTAAACCTGATTATATTAAAAAAATCTTTTGCTTAAAAAAAAGAAAAAAGAAAAAAGTAATTGCATTAAAATGTACTGGGCATTCTCTTGTCAAATTAAGTCTCTAGGTCTAACTTGAAAATATGGATTTTAAAAAACATGGTCCAAAATGACAGTTAAAGGTCAATGAATCAAGTTGCCAATTATATTTTCTGGTAGCAGATGGGTGCAATGAAACCTAATGATTGAATTTGAAACGCTTTAATGCACCTTTTATCTATGGCTCCCACCATGTTGAGTCTACCTTAGTATTCCTAACAGATATTATGTTTACTGCACAACAGACTCAACTACAATTAGGTAACTAGAACAAAATCTGCACTTATCATGATATCCAGCTTACTCGAAGAATATCATACCATGAACTCAACAATACATTTGGGAGTGTATCTTTGATAGCATTTGTGTTTTTTTTTTTACTTTTCATTCCGATCTGCATGTTAAATATGAAGTCTAGAAATTAAGATATTAAAATTAGAGGGAAACTTAAAAAAATAGCGCCTTGAAATTTAAGGAGATGATCAAAGTATTTGTTATGATTTCAAAAACGTTTTTCTCTCCTTGTGTTTAGAACCCTTTTTTCTGTACGAAAACCTTATCTTCTCTTTCTTTCTTTCATGCACATAGATTCTACAGTGCAATTGTGAGCTCCTGGCATTTTATTTTTAATTTTGAGTTGTATCTGAAAGCTCTTACTCAGCAGGAATTCCCAGTGAAGCCAGTAAGTGTTGTAGAATTTGTCCTATTCTTACCACTGCTGTTTTCCTGTTTCTAAGAGCAACATATCACAAATGTTTTCTGAACAGATAAAAGCTTGTAAACACTGCAGTACTATATGGGGGAGAAGGAGATCAAATTATGGCCTTTTAACACTGACAAACTGTTTTGTCCTCATAATATTTAGTAAAGGGAAACAGATACACTGGATATTTTAAATCTGTTAAGTTTGTGTTAACATCTATCCACTGTGTTTACCTTCTTCTGTCCAACCCATACTCTCACTAAAGGCAACAATAAAACTCCCACAAGCCATGACCTGAGGTCCGCTGAAATCAATGGATGTTTTCAAATTGGTTTCAATAGCCCTTGGATCAGTCTGCTTACTTCAATTATGGGATAAGCGAGTCTTTACATAGTGCGCTACATTCCCACAGATACATATGTTGTATGCTGAAGAAAGCTGCAAAGGAGCAGGAAGAAGATTACAATAGTGATAGAAAATGGGAAGAAACTCTTAAATGTAATATTCCTTTATCCCAGCATATGGTCTTCTCTATGGATGGCATTTAAACAGATTTGTAATGGCAGTGACGGGGAAAGGTGGTTAGCTAGGCAGCAAACACTGTATGTGGCACAAGACTCCAATTCTATGTTTCTTCCCTACAGAGTGAAAAAAATTAGCAACAAAGATAAAGCAGGACTTGGTTCTGAAGCCACAGGGCCTGCACAGAAAACACGCATGAAGAGGAACACTGAAGCTTTCTTCCTAGGTGATGGTCAGAACAGAGGTAAATCTAGATCGCCTCCTTTCCTTTAAACCTGCAACCTTATCCCCTTTCTTTTCCTAAAATCCTTCCCCAGAAAAGCAATGATTCCCTTAAATTCCTTAGGAATTAGGAAGAAAATCACAGATGTTAAGACTTACATTATTACTTTCCATCTAATTTCTTATTTAGGTCATGCAACTCTTTCTTTCAACATTTTGTTAAAAATCCCCAACAAGTTATTCTATGAACATTTTGTGACAGGATACAAAGCCCTACATTCACACAAATACCTTGGCATAATTATTTCCTCTTAGCACTAGAAAAAGACACACCACTAAATATGCTGCCAAAATAACGGCCGAATTTATGACAGAATAGTAGATCATCAAACTTTACAGCCTCACATGCCTGTGCAAGGAGATTTTCAACTGTAAAATGGTGATGAGTTGATTTATTATTTGTGACATAAGATAAATAATTTAGGCTTGCACAAATTTAGCAAGAGGTTCTGTCCCTAAATATATTTTAAAGCCATAACAGTCATGTGTCTGTGATGAGGTGCCTCATAAAGCAGAAAGTTTGATCAAATACACCATGAATATAGTAGCATTGGTCAAGTAGGCTTGGACAGAAAAAAATCAGGCCTTTCTGCTATAGGGCTTTGTATATCCATCCACAACTCCATCACTTCAACGTTAACGTACTGCAATGTCTTTATACAGGACTCTATATTAAGTTGATTCAGAACAAGCAAAAAAAATAGTTATCTTTCTCGATAGGATCACCTCATCTAGAACACAACACCCATTTATCTAGTGATCGCTACAGGTCATCTCTAAAGTCACGGGTATTTAAAGGCTGACTTTGACCTGTAAATTCTTAAAAGCCTGGGAAAAAAATGTTCTAGATTACCCCTCTCATTACAGCTTGCCATATGGAAACTCTGAAATCAGATTTTTGCTTTTAAAATAAAGAAGATCCACATAAGAAATGTTCTCTGCAAAGATTCCAGGATTAGGAAAAGTCTTCTTTCCTTTCCAAACCAGTGTTGGTTTGTCAACATCTAGGACACTGCTGCAAGTTTCACCAGGAATAGAGAGACTGAACATGAATGCTAATATTTGACTGAGGGGTTAGTTAGAATACAGGGATTAAATTAAGGATTTGCCTCTGTATCTAATTAGTAGGATGCTCACCCAGCACGTGAGCACTTTTTTCAAAGTAGAATGCATGCAACGACAACTGAGGATGCATATATATTTTAATTATTTAAATTTTTTTTAGTCATGATCTTTCAAAGAAAATAGTTAATGCAACCTTCTCTAAGTAACGTCCACATCAGAGAAGTCCCCAAGCCAACATTCAGAAGAAGTGTGTGTGGAGAAGCCTCTTTCAAAATGGGAAAAGAAATGAAAATACGACAGGTACAGCGCAAGAAATTCCAAATAAAAAGTCATACAAAGGGGAAAAAAAACAACTTGTTAAGGTTGTTCACACAGCTCTTCCTGAATATTCAAACTGGATAAAGTGTAACACAGGCTAATGCTGCTCCCTGCAGGTGGATCATGAGCCCACATGAAGCCACACCAACTTCCAACTTCACTGGAATTCAACATGGAGTTAGGTGCTTAGCTTCAGAGAGCGGAGCCTTTGCATGCAATTCTTCTACACATGTGCCCTCAATACTTGTTTTCAGGTAGAAAAACTCATTAGGAGACGAATTAGATTCTTTCCGTGGAAAGTTATTAATTTACATAATTTTAGGGCCATCTCAACTTACTGAAGCTTCTTTCTAAATAGACATGCCATTGTGCCATTGGGAATAAAACAAAAGCCATACAATACTAAAGGACTCCTATATGGTCTTCAGTTCACATGCAACTTTATTAATGTCACTGTAAATTCCTAAGAATGAGTAAACTTGGGTTTACTTGTTGGTTTTGTTTAAATCTTCTCAGGCATAAAGTAATAAAACACAAAACGCCCTTCTAAAATATGCTAAGATCAAGAGCAAAGTCATTCGATTTCAATGAAAATAGAATTAGGATCTTACTCCTAGGACTTTGTGTATCAAACTTAAGTGTAGAGACTTTCCACAGAAATGGTACAAAGCCCTATTCCTAAAGGTTTATAATAGGATTGCTGCTTTAACCTTAACCACAGCATAACAAACAGCACCAATATAATGATAATCCAAGCTACCAGCAACCTTAGAATGTGCAAGGAATAGACAGATACTGGCAGGAATTAATCTGCCATTTTCACACATCTGCCCAAGGGAGGTATTGTAATTGCAAAAATTTACTCTTAGACTGCTGAGACTCATAGTAATTATGTTTCTTTTTTTAATAGAAATAGCCACAGGTAGTAACAAATTGGGTTTTGAGATGGGGAACTGGGCATGCATTCTAACCCAAATTACTATGTAATTGTCTTTATTATAAAATACTATAGAAAACCTATGGCTCAAAATTTAAATCAGAACAAAACCGTTTCTTTAAATAAACTCTTCTCCTCCCACGGCTATTCAACATGTATGCCTATTTCTTCATTTACTGGTATCAGCAAGACCAGTATGACTGCAAGCAATTTATCTTTAAAGATCTTTGCCAATACTAAACAAAAATCCTGAAGCTCACATTTGCTTAATAGAAACAGCTTTCTCTTGCTTTACTTTCATGCAAGTAAAGTAGACTAACAAGTAGGTCAAAATCTGGAAAACTAGCTACTGGTTCCTAAGGCTCCTTTGCCAGTATCAGGGATGAAGAAAAGAGTGTGTGTGGTCTACATATATTTTAAATGAACTGAAATTAAAGTTTTGTTCAAAATTCTGGAAGCCTGTTTAAAACAAATGAGCACAGGAAAGTACTTAAAATGAGTTATTTCACGCTTGAAGGAATTATTATTTCATTGCCGTCACATTATTGCAGTAATGAGACATATGCTGTTGGGAAAGATCATATATATGGTGGCAAATGAATAAATAATAAAACAAATTCATTCAGGTACTTCTGCCCCTTGCAATACTACATCCTGTTAGGCCTGAAAAGAAGCTACAGGTGGTTTAAACAGACAAAATACTTTTACAGATTTAGACAAAACGAAGACTATGCATTGAAAGAAATAACATAAAACGTTTTGTTTTCCCCTCTTTTTCACCTGATGGCTACAAGGCTGACTGAAACGTTCTTTGCCTTGGAGCTACGAGATGCAAATTATCATGTGCTTTTTAATACCTAACACCCTTGATGGAAGCAATTGAGTGCTGATCGTTCTGACATGTCGCATGACTTATACCTCCTTTTCATCATTACTCTCAATCCCAAAGTCTGATAGAGGGATACACAGTTTTAAGTAAGATGTATAACTTCTACCATGAAGTGGAAAATGAGGTCCTTCCTTACCTATACTCTTGCCTTGGGAAAAAAATGACAACAGCATTTGTCTCTAAACTTGATGCTTTCTAAGTTGCAGCAAAAGGTGCACATTGACAGCATCTTCCAAAACGCTGTTATGCAGCTATGTACAGATCACACACAACATAAAAAAAAAATAAAATAGATGCACTTTGGTCATTAATGGTGTCTTTTATCAAGCTAGATAGTTCTTTTGAATTCATGCTGCTCTCATATCTATATATCTCCACATATACATTCATACACGCAGTTATATTATCTGACGTACAGTCTGGAAATTTAAACAGTTTCTAAGGTTTTGCGGCTGCCATTTTTAAAAGGCTTTTAATTTCATTGTTTCCTAAGGACTCTAAATTCCACTATATTCTTGTTGTCATTTGATCCACTGAAATGATGAAGAGATCAGAAAAGAACACACTTGGTATTTTACAGCTGTGGCTGGATAATCTTGCTCATGATCATCAAAGCAGGATTGTTTTTATGATCTTCAAATCTGCATATCAAATTACGCAAGTCTATGCGAAAAAGCTAAAATATCAAATATTCAGACATCAGGACTGTTTCAATAGAGTACTAGAGAATGCAGTTGGAGGCTAAGTGAAACGAACAGCTTTTGCAGCTTTGCAGTGTTTTTAAAGCAAAAGGGAAAAGCAACAGGGAGCAGTTCAGCTAACACAGACTCACAGATTCTGGGCTGAATTCTGCACATGTTTACGGACATCAGCAACTCCACTCCTGTAAGTGATCTATTTAATTCAATGCTTCTATTGACCTAAATTAAAATAGTCACTGAATAAGTGTTTTAAGGGTGATGCCTTGAAAGACATAACACTACTATAATTACACATATATAAGTTAGTTTCCATAGGCCTCATAATGACTTATGCACTGATTAAGAACATGATCCTGCTCTTTCTAGATTTGTGGAAAACCAGTCCTTTCCTCAATACCAGTAGGAACAAAGCCCAAGTACTGAATCTGAGGTGCGTTATTAAAACAATGTCCTTTTCTTTGTCATCTTTAAAATTTTATAGAGTTTAAATATTTTCATTAAGAATTAATGAAAATTTGTTTAGCCCACTTCAGCTCACCTTTTTTTCTTTTTTTTAAACTGAGTTGTAGCTAAACAATCTTAACCATAAGTGGTTGCTTAGCAATCAGCAAAGAACAAGACAGAGATATAGTAAGTAAAGAAACTGACTGACATGTTCTGTGTTTGAATCATGGCATTGATTAAAAACAACAGAATAACACCAACAGAAGTTTAAAACAAAATTCCATTAATAAAAGAATACATATAACTGTCTTCAGGAACAAATTATGCATTTAAAAGCTGCAAATTGTGATTCACACGTCTACTCACTATAAGAAATCCTTTAGTTATTATTAAAAATATATTAAAATCCTTCAAATTTTGATGAAACCATTATTTACCTTTTGTTTTTAATTCAATTGTCAAGTGTGCTTCCCATGATTTAAAAACAGTATATATCTACAAAGCAAGCAAGAGTTTATAGCTTTGAAGACTTGAAATTGATTTTTAATGCACCAGCTTTCAAACACTACAAAGGCTGCTCTCTGCTGATAAAGACAGTAAACAAGAAATTGTCCTTTAAATGTTCCCTTTAATGTTTTTCTTTAATTAAAAATCAATCAAAAACATTGCAACATTAAAAAATTTAAAATTAAGACATTAAAAAATGTTTCAGGTTTTTGACACACAACGCATTCAAACGAGAATGAAAACTTACGATGTTACTTTTGTTTACTTGTGCTAGTTTAGACTTTCTTCGCACTGTAAACACTGTTAATCAAGAAATAAAACCACATAAAAGTAGTTTATCATTGAACACAGATATTTTTAGTGAGTAGAAATGTTAAAAATGTGATGAAATAAAACTAGACATTATAAAAGTACTGAAGTAAAACGCTTTTTTAATACCTTTAGATTATTTTAATATATTCCTTTCCTCTAATCAGACCAAAGCCTATTTATGTAGATTAGTTACATCTAGAGTCTCATTTATCCAACCTGTATTTATCCTTTGATCACAAAGCTTGTTAACTTAAATGGTCTTTTATTGTTATGATTCGTTTTCCCATAATTATGCAGTTTAACTGCCTGATTTTTTTTGAATAAATATATGCAAACGCGCCAATCATATTCAGCAGTGTTATGCTGGATGCTCAATGAACTGTAAGAGCCATTTCAATACAATAAAACTGCCTGGAAGTGTTCCAGGGCAAGGACTGCAAATACCAGTAATCATAGTGTCACTAGAACTAGTACAGGCAAATACAAGCGTGTCACACATATATCAATAGATGGTCTGAAACACTGCCTGAAACTAATTTCGTATGTCTATCACTGTAAGAACTTACAATGCATCGATCAGAGGTCCCACCCACACAGCTGAAATTATGCTTTTGCATCTCGTAACAAGACTTTTCCTTTCGCCTTTAGAGTCGGCCTTTGGCGTGCCACGGAGGCTGCGGCACACAACCACCCAGCAGGGAACGGGATGCGATTAGAAACTTTTCTATGCGGGGTAAAAGTATTTTGTGAACCAGAAGGACTCTCATCTGATACATACATCACGAAGCCAGTAGAAAGGTCCATGGCTAAAATAAATACTGTGCATTTGGAGGATGTTACTTGCATAGATCGCTTGTAGAGTACCAAATTGAAAATAGATCAGCATGGGACTGATTGTCTTGAGGGCTGAAAGAAGAGATATCCCCTCTCTGCACAAAAGTGAGATGCAAATTGATCTTTATGCTGTCCCTCTGTACAAGTAACACTAATAATTGGCTGAAACTATGCAGTTTTATCTTCATAGGTAGAGGGACTCCTCAATTTTGAGGACACATCACTAGACAAAAATAAGGAGCTGTCTTCTCATCTCAAGCAAGTGAGATGAATTGATCTTCTGCTACCCTTTCTGTACAGGTAACACCACTAACTAGCGGAAGCAATTCAGTAGAAGGAAGAGATGGTTCTCGGGTGACCTTAATAAGCAGGAATTGTATCAGCAGCCTTTGGGATTCAGCTAGAAAATATATGACTGCTCAAGGAGGTTATTTAAAGCACTGCCTAATATCCTAATTAACAGGGACATTCATATGAATTTGCTTGGTCTTGAACGTAGTACTTAATACTGAGTATTTTATCTAAAATGCTTAATAATTTATCTATTTTTTCTTTCTCATAGGATTTACAGTAATTAATCCAGAATCTTTTTCTACAGCAGACTAAAAAACAAAGGTTGTACTAAAAAGACCATGACAAATATATTACTAGGGCTTAGAACGCACCCTGTCAAGTTTTATGGCAGGCTGTACACTACTCCATTTCATCTCATCACATCAGCAAAAGCAGCAACTAGTTAATCTCCTTGTTGCCCCTTTAAAAACATAACAAATGAAACACTTAAACTCCAGGAACTTTTCCCAAAAATCATTCTGCCACTCTCTTCCTAGTACCTTTTTCTTTTTCTTTTTTTTTCTGTTTAGGTAAGAGCCTGCAGTCCCCTGAGAGTTTCACTTGTTTCCTGTATTTTTGAACCCTTTAGCATTAATTTCACCACTTTGCTTCTTACAGCTGAAGTAGAGATACAATTGAAAGAAAAAAGCTCTCAGGCTATCTGCTGCAAAAATTTGTCCCAACTGCTCTACTCTGACCTTTTGACATCAAAGGATTGCTTCTATACTTTTAAAGATAAAAACAGAGCTGTGTTTCTGCTCCGGTCAACAAATCATTGTTTAAGTTCTTTTCACAGAAAATTCTTACCTGTTGGAAAATACTAGTACTAGTCACAAAATGTCTTTTCTTTATACATGCAGGCACTCCTCAGCCTTGAAAAGGTATCTCAAGACCTCTGCCATGCGTCCTGTATGTTTTCTTCAGAAAGAAAACAACCCATATACATACCCTTTCTTGCATAGCGAAACCTAAAATTAATTTGACAAGGCATTTTAAATTTTGTAGAAACAACGAAAGAAGGAGAAATCAAGCAGGATCATTAAAAACATATGCATAAATATTACCCAGTATGTTAATGATTCCTAGGGAGGAAGGTAGTGAAAAGGAAGAAAAAATGCTGGGGAAAAAAATTGAAAACAAAATCTCAACTGGTTCACAGCCAAATGTTGTGACTTGGGAAGAAATTTTTTTGTTAATGACATTTTTGCCTCATTAGAGAAGCTAGGTTGTATCTATGCTTCCTTAATACCAAGTGATATTTCTGAATATTTTACACATATCCAATGTTAATTTTCCATGTAACAGTATTTGCTGAATTTTAAGAACAATGCTATATTATGCACACTTTCAAAAAGATATGAAAACATGTGAAAATATATGTTCCACAATATGTTCAGTGGAGTCCGTGATTTCTTTTTTCAGCTGCACACCTGATTCTGCTACATTAATGGTTGGAGTTGATGATCTTAAAGGTCTTTTCCAACCTAAATGATTTTATGATTCTATGATTCTATGTTACAGTTCACATCATAGTTACAAAATCTTCTAAATTCCAGTGTCCTTAATTGTTTGTAAAGAAGCTCTAAGAAAACGTCACAAAAAGCTGAAATCTAAAAATAAAGGGCCCAACCATACTATTCTTATCTGGACTCTGGAAGGGTCTCAGTCACAATTTACTCTTGAACCACTGAAATCATTGATGAAGTCAAAATTATGCTGTTGACTGAAATATGAGTAAGAACAGGCTTTTTCATAAACATGGGTAAGGATAGCAGAAACTTGACCAATCTATTGTTAAAAGATAAATCTTCAAAGGATCAGTCATCGAAATTGCGCTGGTAATCACAAATTTGTGTGGATTTTCCCATTTAAGATTAGGCAGTGACAGTGAGCACCAAGATGAGGCAAGCTCAGACAACTTTTAGAGCCATTGAGAGCTGTGATCCAGTAAATCCTGCATGACTTGATTCATGTCCTTTATTTTAACTGCACTAACTTTCTTCAACTCTTATACTTTGTAAAACAGCAAGTTCTACGGACACATTATTATTCTTAATTTATTGGTTAACGAGAATGTCTGTTCTGGCAATATCATTTGCTTTCTCATAATATCCATATTCTACTTCAGACTCTTAAATTATCTTTTTCTCTGTTATGTTCATTGTTCTATATTACAGCATTTCATCTTGGAAAGTTCTTTAGATCTCGTATGGACCTATATATCAGGAACAATCTTTTTGAAATAATATTGCTATAAACAATACTGGCAAGGAGCTCAAGATCAACACCAGAGGAGGTGTAGCACAAAACAGGAGCCCAATTCTGCTTCCTCTGCCTGTTTCACCAACAAGGGCAGATGCCATAGTGAGCAGTATTTTGCCAGATCTTGTCCTAAAATATATTTACTTCATGTCACAGTACTATGCAGTGTATCTTGACGAAAAATGAAATAATGCTTCATGAAAATATAGAAAAGATCCTGTCCTAAAATTCTTACACAGCTGATGCTGGTATTGACTTCACTGAGTAAGTAAAACTAAAGCTACAGAATGTTATAACACAAAATCATACTAATTGCAGACTGTATTTACACAATGCAAACATTCACAGGAGTTCTTTTGCAAGACATCTAACCTTGTAAAACACTGTAAAAACTACCATAATGCATCTTAGTCAGGTAGTTCTGAAGTTTCATCTGATGACAGTTTAGAATATGCAGCTGTGAAATTTGGGGAATTATAAAGTACGAACCCACAAACTTCCAAATGTGTAGAACTGCCCCAGCATTCTCTTGATGCAAAATGTTAACTTCTACTAGCTCTAGTGAGATAGAATAATATTGCTCATTTGCAGCAGAAGATACAAAAATAAAAAGTGAATACCTCTGTTTTCAGATAGGAATTTAAATCACTGAGAATGAATGCAACTTCTGTGAGCAAAGCTGCTTCTCCTTATACTGCAGTAGCTGCAGACTTCTTTCTGCAATCTTGAAATTTCTGAGCTGAAGTTTCTCAAAGTAAAGCATGGAATAGTAGTATACCTAAAGACAGAGCAGCACTAATATAGCTTATGGTTTTTTTATTTCCCCTGAAGACTATATCTTCTTACGTACTACTAGACACCTGGCGATGAAGCTGCAATGGGACTTGACAGTAATCTGTTGACACATCATAAACATCAGGTGCCTGAAGTATTACGAATGATCTGTACTTTATCTTAAAACGCTACAGGACTGCCGAGTACAGCAGCTACAGCAATTCCCAGCTTGAGAGCTTCTTGCAACACAGTCATTCTTTTTTAGCTGTTGTTTAGCAAAAGCTGTGACCACTGTTTTCTTTATTCACGCCCGTCTCATTCCTGATATATTTACAAACCTCTCCAAGTTGCACCACAAGTGTAATAATAAATAATCTCTAGGATGATAAACACTGCTTGCATATGTAGATAGTTTTCTATGCTAATGTTATGTCACTTCAAGGAGCCTATTTCCAGAACCTATTTGTTTAAAGAAACTATTTGTTCCCCTTTGTCTATCCACTTTTTTATCTATTGGAAACCTGCAAGAAGAAATTGAGACTTGTTCACCCAGGGGAAGGCAAACTGATTAACTCAGAACTTTTTGGTAGGACAGATATGAACATATATGTATATGTTTGTGCATGATATTTCTTTTTCTAATGTCTGGCCTTCAAAATAAAGCAAAATTCTGTTTCTCTTAGTCAGGAGAGTAGGTCAGCTTGATTTACTCACCAGAATGAGATGAACAGAATTTGCCCAGTAGTCTTTAAGGTCTAGAGTGACCAGAAATCTTCTTTCAGCCATGTAGAGTTTCCATTTTCTCCTGCTTTCCTCTTTTTTACTCCCAAATAAAAACAAATAGTTTGGACCTTAAGTGATTCAAAGGTCACATAGAATTTTGAATCTGGCAATGAGAATTGTATAGCACTGGCCTATATTAAAATATTTTTAAGACTTGCATTTGAAAGCACTGTTTCTAAAGTTTGTTTAGAATATGAGCGCTGAAGGTAAAAGCAATGAAACATGCTAAAGCGTAGCTGTTCTAACTTCCCAGTATGTTACTAAACACTATTCTTCCTACACATCAACCTCACGTGCACATCAAATCACAAATGGTCTATCTTCAGAGGCCCTAAGCACTTGCAAGTGTCTTGCACCAATAAAAGCTGAAGGTACACAGCATCCTTGGCTGTCCATCAAAAATTTTATACATACATGTATGTATGCATGTTTAAATTATTTCATTTTTACGGTACTGAAGAAGTTCATTGATTCATATAAGTGACACATGCAACCATGGCACATTTCTGGATGCTACAAAGTAGTGAGTAAACACACAAGTTGTTGAACCGTGTGACTAATGTGTAACAGAAGTCACTTAGAGAGAGGCAAGTTTGCACGGCTCTTACACATATCAGGCAGTATTTTATTCAACCGCTCGTCATTTCGGGTCAGTCTGAAACCCATAGTCACTAAGTAACACTTTACTCTACAGGTATTCATTGATATAAATTGGGCTATCCGTAGAATAAAATACTATTCATGAGAAATAAGGGAATCATAAAGCGTATTGACTTTACTAGCTCTTATTAGTAAGCAAAGCAAAAAAATTGTTATGCACTCCTCATAAGAGTGAGAAAATTTGGATCTTACTGAGAAAGAAATTATTTATTTGATTTTAAATATTTATAGACTGAATTGGATGTACTAAGTAATAATATAATATTTAGCATGTATATATATATCCATAGATATATAAGTATGTACATATATATATAAACATAAAGTTTTAATAACAGGCTCCGGCTAGAGAATTCTGCCATTAAACACTTGCCGAGAAAATGAGAGTGAAGAAAAGCAGTTCCATTGCTGTATGAATTATATAGTGTGAGATTATCGTGGTTCAGTAACATGTCTGGAAAAACTGAAGTGAATATTTGCTAGAGAACATTTACACAATCATTTACCTTTCCCTTACTGAGGTAATGAAGAAAACTGCTTTTCTGAATTGACTAATGAAAGGAGATGATAAAGCAGCTGTTTGGATTCTGTATCTTTTTTCCACTGGCTATACCTTTGATTCCTAACTGTGCAATTTACTTTTCCAGACACAGGTTTCCTGGACTGATTAAGGGTAGAGTAGATCCAGAGAGAGGGCTGATCCTTTACTATTTCTCCTTAAGTCTGCAGTCTGAATTTGACATGAGGCAGAAGTACAGGACCAGACACAAAGTAGGATCTACATTCTAAATGCAAATTTTTTATAAAATTTACTCCAGGGATGTGGAGATAGAGAATACAAAATGTATTTTAGCAATGCAAAATCATAATGAAGAGGGTCAGATTTTCCCATCTAGCTACTTTAAGTCTGGGCCTTTCCTAAATAGAAACCAACTACTCTGCTTCATACGGTGTATTTGTTTTGTCAATGCAAATACATAATATAGTTATCCATAAGTATGTTTGAACAGATTATTCACTAGGGAAAAATGAATGTTTACTAATCTACTGGCTGGACCATCTAAACATCCAAAACACTCTGTGTAGATATTCAGGGAAAGTAAAAACAATATTAGAGATACCAGTATGTGCTATGAGGAGTTACGGTTAACATTTCCCACAGTTGTCATAACGAAAACTCTTATAGAAACCACAACACACCTTTTTAAGGGAGGAAATTCCTCTTTTAGCTTTATATAGATCTCAGAAAAAAAAAAATCATGATTGATATTATACAGTGAACACTGTAAAAAAGGAATCATAGGGATTTTACACTACAATTGAATCTTTACTACTCAGTAGCATCAATACATGAATTAATTGCTTTATATAGACATTACATGGTTATAGAAAAGTATAATGTTCTGTCTTTTAGTAACTATTACACGTGTCAGTAGGAAAAAAATGTGTTTTCTTTTTTTTTAGCATTCTGACAACTCCATTTTACAGTAAAAAAGTTGACATTACTTAAACAAGTGTCATTGAAAGTTATTTCTTAAAGCATGAATTATAAATCAAATTATCTCCGGTTATGCCCTAACCTAAACTCTTTCCTGAAGTGTCACTCTTTGTTAAAATCAATTTCAGATTTTAAGTATTGCTCTACTCACCTAATTGATAGCAACACAAATTCACGATAGGCATAAAATGAAATTGTTTCTGTGACACAACTCAGTAGTGGGTTGAGGATTAGTTCACAGTGACCTTGTACAGACAGCCTTTTTTCTTTTTTTCTTTTTTTTTTTTTTCTCCCAGTTATAAATATTCAGTTTACGGGCCACCAGTCACTGGAATTTTGGTTACTTAACCTGCCAATTACCGATGGCCACTTCTATTTAGTTTAAAACATTCGATGCAGCTGGCAGCTAGAACATTCGGTGTTCACAGACCACAGGGTATGATAACTCCAAGGTATTATCAATTTTCTTTTGGTACATCAAGTGTCTACAGTGCAACTTCTTTCCCACTTGCTGCATACACAAAATGAGTCTGTGTCACTTCTGATACACTCAGCTCGTTCCCCTATGACTCAGAACAGCATATTAGAACCACAGGATAAAACAGATATGACATTTCAAATATATTTAATAGTCATTATCCAGAGCCTGCTTTCAATCCAAACGTTAAAAATCAAATACCTGTAGTATTTGAACATTAAGCTGCATTAATCATGAAGTGTGACTTTAAATTAAATCAACTGGAGCCAAATTCTGCCCTCACCTTCACTCTGCGAGTTCACTGCTCTGGAATACATCTTCTGAGTTTGGACTTTAAACTACCTGCTAAAAATTAAGTCATTCTTTGCTCAGCACCCTATATCCAATGGTCCAAATTCTGCCATTTCTCACATTCACAAAAGTCGGTAGAGGACAGTGTGGATATAACTGGCAGCAGAATGCAGCCCAGCTGTAATTTCTAAATGAGCTTTGGTAGAAGACAGAGCATGTAAGTCTTTCACTATAAAGCAATCATCAATATTGACTCAGGCTACTGGAAAACTGACTAGTTGTTTTGCTGGTTTATGACAGGAGGCGAGTTTTGTTAACATTTGGGGGTAGGAGGGAGTCACCGTGTACATTTTCTTTCTATTTGACTAAGCAGAATTTTCAGCGCTGAACGTTTGGCTGTTTGTGGGGAGAGGAGGAGGCAATGGGGCCCCAATGATACTGTTCTGTGTCAAAAAAATAAATATTTATGTGTATATATTCTAAAGAAGGAAACTAAAAAAATTAAAAACATACATCTTGGAAAGGTAGCTCATATTTACATACAGGATTGGAGGGCTATAATACACTGTTGCAATAGATGTCCTCAGTGTGTAGAGTTTCTCCCATGTCCTGTTAGTTACTGCAGATGACACGACTGCTTCAGAAACCCCCTCCCCCCTTCTCCACCCCAAACCAAAGCGAAGCGAAACCTGCGGAAGCGCCCACCTCTGTCTGACGATCTTCTGGGAAGATCCCCCAGCGTGCCCCAAACGTACTAAACGCCTGCCTGCCCTTCCACGTGCCCCTCGTTTGCACCGCCGTACCTCCGCTTGTTTCGGCGGGCGTTTACTTTGGAATCACCCGGGGAAACACCGGTGTGACAGCAGAACCAGACCCCACCAGCGGTGGTCTGGTTCCACTTTCCTTAAGTCCACCTCTCTTTAGTGACTTGTGTTGGTCCCTTCAGTGGTGCCCGACAGCGGATTTCGCTGCAGGCAAAAGGTAAAGTTAACCCAGCGTCTAAAGTGAGGTCCGGGGTATTCTAAAAGTCTCCTACCTGAATTATGGACATCCGGCTCGGGGGAGCCTCGCTGGCGTTAGTCCCTTGCCCTGTGAAGCTGGTGTGGCAGCCCACATGTCCCTGGGGTACGGTCAGGTTGTTGGAGGCGGGCTTCAGGTACATCACCTCCGACCTGGGAGAGCTGAGGGGCAGGCGGGTCTGGTAGTCAAAGTACATGGGTGAGGTGGCCAGGGATGGGCTGCTCACCACGTTCATGACATTGAGGGGGCCCCGGCTGTCCTCGCCCTCGCTGGGCACCAGCATAATGTCATTCTTGCTGATCTTCTTCTTCTTGCCCTTGCCCCCTCCACTGCCACTGCCTCCTCCTCCCCCGCCACTGCCTCCCCCTCCTCCCAGCTGAGGGTGGCTATACTCGGCAATGCGACAGTTATAGGTGCGGATCTCCTTGTTCTCTCGCTTGCACTTCACGGCGATAGTGATCATGGCGGCCAGCAAGATGATGGAGACGGTGCTTAGCGTCACGATCAGGGGCAGCGACAAGTCCCAGTGCGGTCGCCGATGCTGCTCGCCGTTCACCTGCGGCTCGCCAGCCTCGGGCAGGGGCCCCGCCAAGGCCCTGACGATGAGCTTGGCCACTGCGGAGAGGCTGGGCTTGCCGTGGTCGCTGACTTTGACCACCAGTTCAGCCACAGGGCTGAGCTCCTCCCAGTAGGGGTGCAAGGTGCGTATCTCACCGCTAGTGGGGTCCATCTCAAAGAGGTGCTCCTCGTTGCCTTCCACAATCTCGTACGTGAGGCGCCCGCTCTCCCCAAAATCACTGTCCAGGGCGCGGACGGTGCCCACGGGGTAGCCCACCCCAGCGTTGCGCGGCACCTGCAGCTCGGCGGTGTCGTTGATGAGGGCAGGCAGGACGATGAGGGGTGCGTTGTCGTTGACATCGAGCACGGTGACGCGCACCGTGGCGTTGCTTTCGCGGTGGGGCGAGCCCGAGTCTTTGGCCAGCACGCGAAACTCGAAGTGCTTCGTCTGCTCGTAGTTGAAGCTCCTCAGGGCATAGATAGCACCATTGGTGGGGTTGACGGAGACATAGGTGTAGATGGAGACGTCGCCCACGTGCCCGGGCAGGATGGAGTAGGAGACTGTCCCGTTTTGGCCCAGGTCGGGGTCCTGGGCCAAGACGGAGCCCAGGTACTCTCCGGGGATGTTGTTCTCAGGCACCTGTAAGACGTAGAGGTTCTTGCTGAAGCGGGGCGGGTTGTCATTCTCGTCGAGGATCCGGACGGAAAATGACTTGGTGGAGTTGAGTGGGGGGTTGCCCCCATCACGTGCCACGATGGTCACATTGTACTCGTCCTGTGTCTCGCGGTCCAGGGGCCGGTCGGTGACCACAGTGTAGAAGTTGTCATAGTTCTCCTCCAGGGTGAAAGGGACGGCTCCGGGCCCGCTGCCACCACCCAGCACCCGGCACTGGAGCTGCCCGTTCTTGCCCGAGTCCCGATCGGTGACCCGCACCAGGGCAATGACGGTGCCCGGCGGGGCAGCCTCACTCAGCGCTCCCTGGCGAACAGAGACGAAGCCAATGGTGGGGGCGTTGTCGTTGCGGTCAATGAGGCGGACGGTGACCTTGCAGTGAGCGGGGATGGGATTGGGCCCCAGGTCCCGAGCCTGGACGTCGATTTCAATGAGGCCACTCTCCTCATAGTCCAGGTTGCCCTTGACACGGATGAGGCCACTCTGCGGGTCGATGCTAAACAGGTCGCGGACGCGCTCGGGTGCGTAGCCACTGAAGGAGTAGAGCACCTCTCCGTTGGTACCCTCGTCGGCATCGGTGGCGTTAAGGTCGATGACGGGGGTGCCTAGCGGCGCGTTCTCTGGCAGCTCCACCACGTAGGAGGCCGCCTCAAAGATGGGGCTGTTGTCATTGGAGTCAATGAGGCGCACGTTGATCTGCACCGTGCCCGAGCGCGGTGGGTCGCCGCCGTCCAGTGCTGTCAGTACCAGGGTGTGGTGACTCTGCTCCTCGCGGTCTAACGGCTTCTGGATGACCAGTTCCGGAAACTTTGTGCCGTCGCCGCGGGACTTCACATCGAGGGAGAAGAGGCCGTAGTCGTCACGGGTGAGCAGGTAGGTGCGCAGCCCGTTGTCCCCGGCGTCCGGGTCGTGGGCGCTGGTGAGGGGGAAGCGGGTGCCGGGCGCGGCGTTTTCCGAGATGTCCATGTCCACCTGGTCAGAGGGGAACGCCGGCGCGTTGTCGTTCAGGTCCTGGATCTCCACCTTGATCATGCAGATCTCCTGGTCGTTGGCGAACACCTCGAGGGACAGCTGGCACTTGGCGCTGCGCCGGCACAGCGCCTCGCGGTCGATGCGTTGCTTGGTGTAGAGCAGCCCGCTCTCCCCGTCCACGTCCAGGAGGTGCGGGGCCGAGTTCTCCAGCACCCGAAAGGTGGACTTGGGACCGCGGCCACCTCCGGGGCCGCCGCCGGGGCCACCTCGCTCCGCGGGCAGCATCCCTCCTCCCGCCGCTCCCGCCGCCAGCCGCGCATCGCGGCCGATGTTCCCGATGACCGTGCCCGCTCCCTGCTCCTCCGGCACCGAGTAATTCAGGTTCTTCAGAGACAGGGCGGGAGCCCAGCAGAGCAAGAAGCAACAAATGGAAAGGTACATCCCCGAGCAGGGCTGGGGAGGGGGGGTGGTGTGGGGGCAGCAGCTGCAGCGGCGACCAGGGTTGTCCCCGTCTTCTCTGCCTCTTGCGCTGGGTTTGGTCTTCCTCCTCCTCCGTCGGCTCTCTCTTTTTTCTTTTTCTCTCTCTTTTTTTTTTTTTTTTTGGTCCTCCTCTCTCCCCACCCCCGTATTTTAAGTTCCTGAACCTGTTGCTCTAAAACATCTGCAGAGACACAGGATGAGAGGCAGCAAATAGACCATGGAGCTCAGAGGGAGGGAGCAAGCGGGGGGGGGCGGAGGGGGGGGGAGCAGCTTCGGCAGCGTTTCAGCAAGCGCTTGCCGGGCTTGCAGTCCCCTCGCAGTTACTTCGGCTGTCCAAGTTCAGCAGTGGGAGGGTTTGAAAAATCAGAAAATTTGCAAAAGATCTTCTCCTCCGGGCAGGCGAAGCGTTGCCGATCCTCGAATCCCCGCAGATGTACAAAGGATAATAAAAATAACAACAATAATAAAAAATCGGCGGCAGCGGTTGTTTTTTTTTCTAAAAACGATCAAAAAGATTTTTTTTAAATACGTGTATTTCTACAGACATAGGAAAGGGGGGTGGCCACAGGTCTGTAAGCAGGGGTAGAAAAGCTTATTTGCTACTCATCGCTTGCGATGCGATGGATGGAGCGGAGGGGTGGGAGAGAGACAGAAAGGGAAAAAAAGTCTCAGCTTGTTGTTGAAGCCCTCTTCGTGTGCAGTGAGAGGCAGTGAAATGTCTGATTGCACCGCGGGGTTGTTGGTTTTCAGGGAGTGTTTTGCTGCATTTAGAGATCTAATCTTGCATTGCTTGCGGCGGAGAGCTGCATCTCGCTGCCATCGGTATTTCCCCCCTCTCTGTCTCGTACACCCTCACTGTTTCCTTCCCGAATCAGAAGGCGAGGGAAATGAGGACTGCAGGGCAAGAGGGGAAAAAAAAACCGCCCCCCCCAGCAAAAACTAGTGTCCGGATTTGTAGTTTCCTTTCTCTCCCTCTACTACCAGCCTCACACTCGTCCTTTTTCTTGGGGGGGGGGGGGGAATTAAGAAACCCACCAGCCGACCGTCACCATTAGCAATAGATATATATTTTGAGAGAAATCACAGGATGTGCTCAATCAGATGCACACTTGGGTTTCTTTAAGACAGGCCAGTAGCCGCCGCCACCACCACATCCTTTCTCTCAGTCTATCTCTGCCTGTGTGCGTATGCGTGTCTGAGGAACTGCACTTTTCTCGATGCAGTTTAATTCCAGTTTGCTTTTCTCGCCAGCCGAGAGGAAATCAACAGGCAACCCATGGCTGGACGCATAGATTTAAAAAAAAAAAAAAAAAAAAAAAAAAAAGAGAAAGAGAGAAAGAGGGGGGGAGAAAGAAAGAAAAGCCAACACACACACACACTCTTCTCTCTCTTAGTCTCTCGCTAAAAGGGAAACAGTCTCTGTATTCACAGGGCTGCGCTATCAAGTGCCTCTCTTTTCTTTCTATTCAGCGTCTCCTTCCAATGACACTGCCGCCTAGTCCTCTTCATTTAGGGGAGGAGAGAAGAAGAGGAAAAAACAATTCTGGCGATGAATAAAGTGGGAGATCTTTTAATCGACCAATTCGCTTATATTAAAACCTATGCAGTTCCGCTACTGGTGTGCTGCATTTTTTGCAGCCTTTTCAAGCTTTAACAGTCTCTCTGGGCATCTTGGTAGAGGGGAGAAGAGCGGCGGCAACGCCAGATGCGTTCCCCCTCTCCGATATACCTTTCCCAGCGGTACGGTGTCTAGGTAAATATCGGGGAAGGGTAACTAGATTTTATTTCAGGTTCTTTTAACAACCAGAAATAAAGGAAAGGCACATCCAGAAATGCAGGTGTTTCAATCTGCTGGCTGAGTCAGATCCAGCAGAACAAATCACATTCACTATCGCCTCATGTTCCTCCCTTCACAGACATTAGTTGCAGCTTCTTCCTAACGCTTCTCTGACTCACTCTATAGACAGGAAAAAAAATTAATCAGATTTGTAGGGGTGGGGGGGAAGGAAAAAAAAAAAAAGAGAAGGGGGGGGTGTCGGATCCAGCTACACTTTTACTATACCTCTTTCTCCGGGAGACTGAGGATCAGGAAAACAAGGCTGTTATCCACTCACTGGCACAGAGGCGCGTCTGTCTCCTGCTTTGCTGAGTGTTTTTAACCACCTTTCCTCAGTGTTATGTGTGAAATAAATCAGAGATCTTTCATATTAAAAGAAAAAAGAAAAACCACCAACAAAAACATAGGTTCCCAATACATAGCTCACAGATCTAGCTCCGAGTCTCAGTTCTGCAATGTTTTTTTTTTCTCCTTTATTTGAGTCCGGACCCAAAGTACACAGTTAATTCTGCAACCTGTGGTAGAGAGGCTTTCAAAAGAAAAAGAAGAAAAAACAAATATTCTTCTCTGCCTCATTGATGGGTGGCCCCTTTCAAACAGACGGTCGCCAGTCTTAGCCAGACAGCACGCGCGAGGAACGCCGATCCCCGATAAACCAGATCCATTTCACCAGCCGCCCGCAGGTAAGTGGAGAGAATTCAGCGAAAATTCAACAGTTGGAGCCGCTCTCTGCCTGCCTGCCTCTCCTCTCTCCCTCTCCTCTCT
>NW_010972468.1:3037330-3090518 GCF_000737465.1 Haliaeetus leucocephalus | reverse complement strand
TGGCGGCGCCGCGCAGCGCAGCGCCGCGCCCCCGGCTGCTGCCGGCTTGGCCTTATTGAGTGATTTATACGCAGCCCCATCTCCAGCCCCTTACTTATTTATTTTTTTAAGGCGTATTAACAAGTCTTCCGTGATGACGGGTGGGAAAGGAGGGGGGACGCGACACCCCCGCGCTCCTCCAAAGCACTGCGAGGGCGACGACTTGACTCCGCAGCACCGTCCCCGAGTCCCCCGGGGGGGGCGTGTGGATGTCCATCTCCGCCCCCCACCCCCCCCGGCCCCGCACACCCCTTCCCCGACCCTACGGGAGCCGCCCCGAACGGGACTCGCCCTCCCCGAGGGGCAGGTCCCGAGCGTGGGAGCATGGGGGAGCGGGGAGGGGGGGAGCAGAGCCCCTGCCTTCCCTTCCCCTCCCGTGGCATCCCCTCGCCGCGGGGACCGGGGGCGGCGGTGGTCGCGGGTGGTTTGGGGCGGAGGGGGGGGGGGAGGACCGGGGGTGGAAAGGTGAGTGCTGGGATTACCGGAGCGCCGGTGTCGACCCGCGCGTACCGAAACGAAGCTGCCATTTGTGAGCTGTGAGTGACGAGCGTGTAAGTAGCATGAATCATTTAGGGGGAAAAGAAGGAGGAAAGGGAAAAAAAAAACCAACCAACTGTGGAGCGATTATAAGACGCTCCTGACAATTATTTAAGAGCGGCTCTTAAAAGGCACAGTTAAGGAAGCAGCTCTTTCGCCTTGCTCAATAGGATAACCTTCAGCCCTTTCTGAGTTACTGTGTCCATAAATATCATTTGACTTGCAGAAAGTGGTACAGATTTATAAATTCAAGTAAGGGGTCTTTCTAGACCCATCTTCCCGTCCTGAAGACCTCCTTGTAGCTTTGAAACGGATAGTCTGCCATGCAGAACGAGTCTGCTAGTAACCGTTATCAAACTAATGCTGTGTTAAAATGCAGGGTATAAATAAACTGTACATACGTTAGTGGCAGCGTAAAATCACTACTCTCAGACGTGCCAACTTTCTGTGTAAGAGCAACAGACAGACGAAATAAAGGATATGTTTACAAAATGGGCTTTGCTTTCTGAATGAGGGCTTCAGATTGGCTGACGAAAATCGGCGTATTCGGCTAAGTCACTTATTTGGAGACATCCCCTATAGGAGCAGCACAATTTTAAAAATGGAACAATCACCAGAGTAAAGCTCCTGAGCTATCAGGAGACCTCTTTTGACTGTCACTTCAGTCCTCCGCTTTCCTCTCCTTACTCCGTAGCCTATGCCAAACCTTCAGGATGTCTGTCTCAGGATGTCCAGAGATTTTTCTCTGCAATTTCTGCTAATTGGGGGGGGGGGGGGGGGGGGGGAAGGGTCACTGCCATTATCTAACGGCTCCCTCTAGTGTGCTACAGCTACTGCTGCAGCTGGGGTACATCCTGCGTGTCCGTGTCCGGGTGCGTGTCCCTGTGTCCGTGTCCGTGTGCCCAAGTGTGTACACCGGCGGGAGCTCGAGTTTCCTTTCTGAGGGAGCAGGAGAGCACCAGCAGGATAAAACAGTAATTTCACTATTACAGGGGCATAATACTATGTAATACATTTCTGGCAATGTTTCTCATGGTTTACTTCTGTTAAAAAAAAAAAAGTCACAAAACCCAAGATGAATTTGACTTTTTTTGAGGAGGAGGCTAGCATCTCCATCATTTTTTTTCTCCACCCTAGTGAAT
The DNA here is from genome assembly GCF_000737465.1 of Haliaeetus leucocephalus. Lineage (NCBI taxonomy): Eukaryota > Metazoa > Chordata > Aves > Accipitriformes > Accipitridae > Haliaeetus > Haliaeetus leucocephalus. Next base: position 3,088,800 of record NW_010972468.1, on the reverse strand, counting down.
GCCTTTCTGTTTTTTTATATGACTCAGCATTACACAATAAATACTCTGACTCCACAATGAAGTCAATACATTTGAGGACACTCTGCAGTTTGTAAAACAAGTACTCGGGACTCTGAATTAAGGGGAAAACTATATAACCCTTTATCCAAGTAACTGGAGTCTTTGCTTGTAAAATCTGCCTTTTTTTATCAAACACCTCGCAGCTTACAACATGCCATTGATACCAATGACATGCATGGAATACTTAGAGGAAAAATAAAATCTGAATTGCTAGCACTACATCCTCAAACCTATGACTGACTACCAGGTGATGATCATAAATGAAACGCTTACCCTTTGCCCTACAAGTCACGGCAGTTTTTAGCTTTAACTTCAGCAGAGCTACTTTTTAATGCTTATTTTCAGGTATGGCTGATTATTAGCAATTTCTAATGATTTATTGGAAATCATATCATCTTGACATCTTTAAAAATTGTGACTCTTAAACCCGATAGAGACTTAGATGCCTAACTGGAAAAAGCCAGATAAAAATTTATGCCTGCATATGAATATATGCCTCTGCCAGGCTGATGTTTGTTACATCAGACAGTTTATAACAACAAAATGGCATTTATTGATTTTAATCCACCTGTGCAAGTAATGAATATTTTATTTCTTCGATGATTTTATAGTATATCTAAAATACTTCTTCTGTCAAATTTGTAGCACACACTACATATTTGATAGCTTAGACTGGCATCATAATTTTCTATACATTCATCAGGAAATTGCTGTATTTTTCACATAGAAAAGTCAGAAAGAAAATGCATGAAGATAATGCCAGTGAGTGCCAATACTACCTATATGCTGTGCCACGTCACTGTATATTGAATATATAGTGTATATTTACTGGGAAAAAAAAAGAAACAAAACTAAAACAAAAGGAAAAAATGCTTATTAACAGCTTGGTGACAAAGCTGTACTGAGGAAAGGCTAATACATAGACAAAATGAAAATCCTTAATAACAGCAATACACATATAGAAGGCTTACACTATCTGACAGATCAAAAATACCCACATAAAATACACTGTGTAGAAGAAGCTCAGCAAAGGAGCAAAGTCCAGCATAACAGTCTTAACAATAACCTACATATGGAGGGGTTAAATTATGCTTTGGAAAACTACTTTTCGATACCTGATATGTTTGTTTAGTGGAAGCTGTAGTTTGACATCAACCAAAATAACAGATAGTAACAGGACACATTTCAAACCCAACTTTTTAAAAAATGCTGATTAATCATGAACATAATACATCAGTATTCAGACTTTTGGGGGGAAATGTTCGTAATAAAATTTACTAGTTTATCATTCTGTCCTCAACAGAGACAGGTAAACATTTCTACTTTCAAAAAAGGGGAATAAATAAGAAATACCCTCAATCAGAAGTGTTGAAATGAAAATCTTTAGTCTCAGCATGGAGGGTACTTAAGCATAGCACAAAAGTCTCAGAACAAATATCCCTAAACAAATAAAAGAAATAGGAAGGCAAGGAAAAGATCAATATAGTTAAATGTCAAGGTTCAATATTTAAGTTATTTGAGCCTAAAATGTATCATTGGGAAAGCCCAAATCCAATCATCTTGAAAACAATAGAAAGGAGTAAAATCAGAAAGGCCAAGGAGGGAATTTGAGGAACAAAGAATCCATATATAAGAGAATTAATTACCTGTTAAAAAACAAACATATGCTTTACCAATATGAGGAAGCCACGACAGAACTGGCGGGCCTATTAGTGGGCCAGCTGTAAAAGAAAAAGTATTGCAGAGAAATTAAATTTCTGTGCTCTGGTACTCATAGCAAATGAAAACATTTCCTCAGGTCAACTTTTTCTTAGTAACAAAGATGAGATGTGGGTGTGTACTGAGGTGTCAACAGAGAGATTCTTAAAGCATCTAACTAAATGGTAGTCATCAACCGTTCTTACAGAATCTGAAAATGAAGTAAATGAACTGTTAAAAATATGCAGTCATTAAGATCAGTAACTATGTGTGAGGATTAAAAGGTACAAAATCTGTTTGTCTTTTAAAAGGACTAAAAGGGTGATCAAGGAATTACAGTGTGGCAGGCTTTACTTTTAGTACTAGGAAAAAAATTAGTTAAAAAGACAATTAAAAATAGAAATTATACAGCATCTAGGGAAATGTAAGAGAAGTACTGTCCAGAAACTCAATGAAATCAATAGAAACCTTTCCACTGATTTGATTCATCCCATAATAGCAAAGAAGCACAAGTTACACAGATTAAAAGGACATTTCTTCCATTCATTAGGATTGTTTTGAAGCAGCGACAGAACAACAGGTAAAATGACTTTTGTCACTCTGTATGTAAGCAGTTCCGTGTCAATTTAAATGTGAGTCGACACCAGCAACACATGTAGAAGCGAGGACAGTTGCTGAGAAAGGGAAGAAGAAATTACAGTGCAGTAGGTAAAGGAAAGAGAAGGTATTAGTGGACTAACGGAGGGGCAGGAGCGAAGAAGAGAGAGAAATAGGAGAAGAGTGCTGAAGTGGGGCATAAAGCTATTTAAAAAGACTTCAGGCAAAGGGAATTAGCAAGTAGGAGGTAAGCCTGAGATTGTCACTGAAACAGTTGAGACCTACTTCTCCTATCTAGCTGGGAAGTATTACATACACAGTTGTACCTGGGTCATTTTGGAAACAAACAAACAAACAAACATACAAACACACACACAAAGATTCATTAGGCTTACAGAACGGGTGACTTGTTAGGCCACAGATAAGTGGCTTAGGACTTGGATTCTCATGCCTCTTTTCAGGCATGGTATCTAATCATTGTTCAGCACAGAATACAGAAACATTTTTTTTATTATTACAGTGGAAACAGGACACACTGAGATCAAACCTAGCGTTTCAAACAGACTAAGTAGAAGTTTTCTTAATGAATTCAAAAAATAAAGCAATTTATTTAAGAGCAATCGAACTAATTAAAACCGGTTTCCTACAGGTGTGTCTTTTAATTTTCCCACTGCCACTACTACCAGCTTCCTCCTGCGTCTTCGGCGATGGTTACCCTGCAGATGTGAGTGGCTGGCTGAGAGGGACATGCTGCTGGGCCAGGCAGCACTGCCTGGAAAGGTACAACGGCTACTTTTTCTTCTCTCAGTTAGGGTATCAATTTATCTCCCATACACACCCACCAACTGGAACGAAATTTAAACTACGATCACCTTTGAAATGTCTATCCCACTCCCAAATTTGATTGAAATTGTCCACTAGGTCGCAAAGTTACTGGGCAGAATTACGGCGAGACAGAGACACGCTCAGGTAATGGTCAAGTGGGCTGTTTGTTTACTTACATAGCCTCCTTTAAACAAACCTACAACATGGAAAATTAAAACATTTTAGCCATTTTATTATAACATGGCGCTAATCTGGCGGTATGATACGGCACAGTAATATGATCATATGACATGACTTGGCATGTTGTCATAGTGCATGCACTGATATTACCAGTGAGATAGGAACATACTGTGTAAATATAGACATTAGATTTTGTAACATAGAATAGAAGATATTTGCATTTTCAAATAACAGATATTCTCTGAAGCATTTAGAAACTCTTCTGAAGCAAATATTTTTTTTCCATGGTAAACTGCATTAAACCCTATAGAGATCAGCAATATGTTTTGTTTTACTGAATAATGAAGTACCGTACCGATGAAAATCTGTTTTGTGAATTATTTGTGACAAGTTTGTTAGAGATTAGAGCAGATACACCCTTTATTATTATAATGATTTAAATATTTGTTTAGAAATTTATAAATGTCATTAAAATTTATTAAATACTTGGTTTAGTAGAAGGTGTTTAGTTTGTCTGCAGATATTATAGGTTAATGTCTCCTATGTCCTTTAAAGATTATGTGGCAGGACAGGACAGATGTTTGTCTTCTTGTTCCCCTGTGGGTTAGGCTGCACTCTGGAAAGGGGGGAGATTGTGCCTTCCCTGAGAATGCACAAGTGAAGAAACTTAGGGCAGCTCAGGATAAAAAAGGAGAAGGATGAAGGGGAAAAAAAAAAAAAAAGACAGGAGTGAGCAGAAACTCCAGAAAGGGCTGAGAAAAGCAGGGAACAGAACTGCTATTCCAGTCTCAGAGGGAAGGAAAGAAAATGTTCTCTTGGGCTTGGGGAGGGAACTGTGCGTAATCCTCTGCGAACCTGCGGAGCTGCTGGACTGAGACGGTGCACGGACAAGCAGACGTGCCCTCTCACAGCAGCGTGAGCCAGGGCGGGTGTCTACACCTTTTCTATCCTGTCTCACTTTGGATGGTTTACAAAGCTTTGTTTTGGAGTAAAATCTGATCTTTGGGGTTTAAAACTTTGCTGGGAGTGCTGGAGTGCTTGCTTTAAGGAAAAGGTAGAAGTAGATCGAGCTCAAAGATCCGCCTAAGTGACATACAGTGGGCAGATATAGAAGTATTGGTAGAGTACTGATAGAGGACAAAGCTGGAGAAGCCGAAATTAAAGTAACATTTCAAGAAGAGCATATCTGATGATATGAAAGGTCAGGAAAGTCAAAGAAAATGGGGGCCCTGACAAAAGTCTTGACAAATGTGTTTCATGAGTGCAGTCTAAGGCAAGAGCATGTGCTGCATGGAACTGTAAGAAAGATGCTGTATCAAGTAGATTTTAAGGTTGTGCTCACTGAGGTTAAGTACGGAACAAATCTTTTTCCTTCTCTTCATTAAAAAAACCCCAATGAAACAAAAAGACTAAATAAACAAGATTACTGACCCAACAGAGTCTGAGGAAGCTGCTGGATATATCTCATGTTTCTTATGCAGGAATGTCCCTAATAATATTATTATATTGACATTATTAGTAGTAATATTAATTAATATTCAGGAATTCACCAAAGTCTCAATATAGGGTGTCACTGGACCTCCTTTAAGAAGAAAATAGCTGCACCTTCTAAGTTACAATATTATTGAGGTCAGGCTGATATCATTGTTGAGTCAAGCTGAATCTCTGGCTAACACTGCAGAGCCAGTAAGTTTTTTAACTGGAATATCACAGGCTTCCCACATTTCACACCTTCAAGCTGCAGGAGGTTTGAGTCACTTATTCAAAACATTTTCTCAAATTTTAAGCATCAGGGTATTGCTTCTTATGGAATGGTAGGTTTTTGTTGTTCACTCTCTTCTAGTATTTCAATCTTACAATTGTTTCAGAGCTAATGTTTACCGGCAGCAGCCAAGGAATTGTGGTAGAGTTCAGTGCATCACTTTTTCCTCTCAAAGTGCTACTTAGAGGTTGAAAGCTGTAACATCAGTCAGACAGGTCAGCAATTGGATTGCGAAGGCAAGGCCAATGTCTTTGTGGAAATTCAGAGCTGGTGCTGCCACCTCCAAGTAGTGGCAGGAAGCAGAGGGTTGAAGAAGACTCCAAAATAATTTAGATGTAAAATACTACATATTCCTGAGCCACACCTCTGCCAATATTCTTACAGTTACTCCTCAGGTGGGATGAAGATATCCCAGTCTTTGAAGCTTTCGGTGTCCAAGTGCAGCACTTATTTTCCTGAAGAGAATAAGCCTGAAGTATAAATGCAAAGTAATCTGTGTGTATAAATCTGCAGAAGATAAGTTCCTACTGGAAACAAAATCAAAAATAACAAAAAAGAAAGGAATTAAGCCGGCTTTCTGATTGTCAGTTATTTCCATATTTTTGTCATTTTAGTTTTTCTAAGTTAGCATTTTGCACCCACTGACAAAATTGCAAACTCTCCCTAGGGTTTATGAAATTTCTTATACATTGCATACTAAAGATTCTACCAGCTAAATTTGCCTGTTATGCAACCCTTTTGTTTCCAAAGTATTCCCTTACAGTTATGCAGTTAGTAGCTCTACTTTAAACATGACTGATTGCAACACTGTAAACAATTCTGTTGCTAAATCTCACAGCGAAATGGAATCCCATTTACTCTCTCCTAGCTGCAATTTCGTAAGATTAGAAAGAAATAAAAATAATAATAAAAAACCCCCAACCAAAACCAAACAGGTAATGAAACTGTCTCTACTCTCCACCCCCAAAATCCAGGGACACAACTAGGAATAAATAATGATAGTAAGAAAATCTGTTGAGTCAAGTGTCACATTTGTATGGTTGCCTTTTAAAAGGGAGCAACATCTTTAGACTTTCTGAGGGTGAAAACCTTTCTTCGCTAGTTTACACATCTGTTTGCAACCAACCATTCAGTTTTGTTCCTGCTAACCCTCTTCATTTATATACTCCTCTGTGAGCTCCAACATAAACAAGACTCGTAAACAGCAGACTATAGATAAGCTTTCAAAATGTTATGTGGCATTTTACCCACATATCTGTCAAGTAAAAGGTTAAAATCTTCACTTTTTAAAGAAAAACATACCAATTAGCAGCAAGGCAAGGCTGTCTAGAGCATGAGGTTTTCAAAGTTTGACACATCTGTGGATGCAACACAACCCGTTTATCTGTACGAAGCGTCCTTTCATTTTCCGATGGCGAGTGAGGATCCAGATTCACCTCTGACGAATTCGCGAGTGCTCACGGGGATTGCAAGATGGGGGTCTTTGCCCGATGTGTCCCGTACACCTACAGCTGGCTAGCGGGGTGGCAGACGGTTGCTTCGCCTTGTTTGCCTACCAAACTGAGGCCTCAGCACCGCTTTCGGTGGCGTAATCGCCAAATGGGGTTGTCAAACGCTCTTATCCCCAGTGCGCGGGAAGAGAAGGGAGACTTGAGGGCTTGGTTCTGGCACGGGCCAGTGGGACTGCAGGTCACGGCAAAAACTGGGCAGTGATGGATGACAGCAGCCTGTGTGGGGCCACCGGTCCCCGTCCTGACGGGGCATCGGCAGCCGGCGCTCGGGGCCACGCAGGGCTTTGGCTTCATCCCCTCCACACGTTGCCCGTCTGAGATAAGCTGACCTGACAGTTGGCTGCCAGCGCAGAGCAGTAGGAGTTTGTGCCCCCCTTAGGGCCAGGGGCAAGCAAGAGAGGAAATTATGTTTCTAAAAGACATAATTCCCTTCTCCGTTTGCTCCTGGGATGGTGCTGCTATGCATCCCCCTTTCTGCAGGCAAACTGTTGTCTTACAGTCTTGTCATAAGTGATTAGTCAGAATCTGGTGCTATAAAAAACCCAGAACCAAATGTAATAACTAAGGTGCAAACCTAACGTTTAAAAATTCCTATAACCTGCTGCAAAAAACAAAATCAGATCCTAAAATTAAAATATGAAATACTGTATCCTTGAGACCACTAAAAATGCTTAGTGAATTTATCTGTCTTTATTGACATTTTAAAGAGGCTTGATTTTTTAAAATTGCAACGTGTCCACGTCCTGGAAATTAGGTCCTTTAAGGCATCGTATTGATAAGTACATAAAATCACTCGTTACTCTGAAAATCTTACCCCCCCCCCATATTTTTGGATGACCTATGTAAAAAATAGAGAAAGAAAGAGAAACAGGAAAAAAAAATCCATGCAAATATAAATCCTAGTTAGTGTTTCTATTGTTAAGTTTCTTCTGTTAGATACCAAAATAGTTTTTAGTTTTATACAGGAAAGTGTATTCACCATTGCTGCCCTGAGGAATTTATAGTGTCAATAAATTAAAATCAATGAATTGCTACAGTTTTCTGTTTTATTATAATATCTTAAATTGTTAGTAGACTTAACGGCTTTACATACATCTAGGGATAACACCTGAATTACAGATAAATCACTGCAAAATATATGTTCCAGACAGTTTTTATTTAATGTGCACAGTCATTAAGTATTTAAATGACAAACTTCTGCCATTTGCCTGTTCCACTGAATGTGTCCACTGTAGTGTGTAAAGGGGAGTGTACTATATTAAGATGGGTATTATTTTAAATTAAGGCTTGGTTTACACTACAGGTGTTCAATTTGGATCTAATGAGACAGTTACATTACTGAAATAAGATCGTTATTTTAAACATATTTATTCAGATGTAGGGAATATATAATTGATTTTTATCCTTTTTTTACTTCTGTATCAGTTAATAACTAGTTCCAGTTTAACATATACTAACTCCTATTAAACCTAAATTAAATGCTTTTCGGAGGATTGCTATTTAAAGTTTTACTAAAGAAGTAAAATTTACTTTTTAATTAACTACTTAATTTACATGCCAAATTAAGGGTATGTAAACATCTCTGGTGTACAAGAATATGCCATTTTGTTACGGTGAATGATGACCGGGCATCAGTTAGATCCTGATTTCTGTAATGGCGAAGCCATGGACCCTCATGGCATGGGAAACTCCGGCTGACAGGGTGCTGCAGTGAAACATCTCTAACGCTGGCTGCCACCTGACGTGCGAGAGCACGAGTCCTGTCTCGGGGTGTATCAGTCAAGTTCAGTATCTCACCCTTATCTGAAGGTGCTTAATGATTCAGGGTATCGAAAAGACCGAGTCCTTCGAGAAGGCTGTGGTTGGCAATTTTGCTTTTTTGTCCCAGTAAAGCAGTCTGCCCTAAATATAGTCAATCTGGAGAAGGACCTGACACCTTCAGTGGACAGACGCGGTACAGGGGAATGAAATCCCATGAGAAACAATGACCATTTTACACCTCAGCAAGTTTCTGCTTTAGGTACAAGGCTTTTCTCTTTACTTAGCTTGCTTTAATGGGAATATATAGCAAAATTTATATGTAGGTAACTTTAATTTATTGAGATGAAACAGCTCACACTTTTCTCTTTGAAGCACGGATGGCAGAACAAAATTAAAATAGATTAATTTGTACTGCTTGGTACACTAATATTAGATGTTCTTATGCTACAGTGATGAATGTCTATCAAAAACCTGTATATCGGAGAAGACCGCATACGACCAAAAGAAAGATAAAATCACTGCTAATATGTGGTGTCAGGGACCTAAGCTGTATAAAACATATTAGGTCACCAAAATGTCTGAATTCAGACATTATTGAGCTCTTATTACAAGACATAATCATATAGAAAACTGCTGAAGAAGTGCATTTTAAATTGCTTTGCTATTTTCTTCTGTAAGAGAAAGCGATGTTCCTGATCATTGTCTCTGATCTTTAAAGGCTGTAGTCATGTTAGTATAGCATTCACTTCTTCAGCAGGCATAAATTGTCTCTACGGTATTATGGCTGTAATCCTGATCCTGCTCTCTTGCAGAACTTTACCAGGTAACTACCTGTTGAGTTTTCCTACTGACCGCTCATCAAAGCACAGCCGGCTTTAAGCCTTCACCTACATGATAATCTTGCTATCATTTGGCCCATGTGATGCAAAAATCAGAGAAGTCCTCAAGCAACTGAAGCACATTTAATTTATCAATGAACTTTGAAGCACAACTTCTTTCAGCTTTTTTGTATGTTTGGGTTTTTTAACCAGTGAGTGAGCAGAATTCTAAATTTTAGCTTGTGACTATTCTTAAGCATTTCATATAGCAAGCTCTTCCATTTACAGACTTTATGGGAAAGAGTTCACAAACAGGGGCCATTGTTTATTGTCTTGTAGTAAACAGCAACCATCTCAAACAACTGGCTACAGTACTCTGGGAATTGGGCCCAAATCTCTGAAAAGCCACTTATCATACAGTAAGTGCATAAAAGAAAAATTGTAAAAAATACAGAGTAGATTCACAGGAGGATTTTGAAAGACCTCAAAGAGACCAAATTGTTGTCTATGCTGTCTAGCTCAAGAGTTTAAAATAAGAAATAATACAAAGTTACAGCTGGCAGACCTAAGCAATACATCACTAAATGTCCACATACACAAAGTGTATAGCCTGTACTAAGAAACTAAAGTTCATTGGCAGATTAATATTTAATCTCTTTATTCTGTTTGGTGAAAGTATTCTTTTTCAGTATGCTCATTCAGAGTTGAAGCTGTGGATGCTCTCTGGCAGATTGTAATACACATGTTCTCCTTCCAGTCAGTGGACAAAAAAGAAAAACAAGAACACTTAGTGTTCACACCTGATCACTTAAGGGGAACAAACATGGTTAATAAACAGAGTTAGGCAAATACTAATACTTTGGGGGACTTTCTGTTGTGTATGACTGGCATGAATTTAAAATGATAAAATTGATATAATCAATTCATAGTCAGCTGTAGGATAACCAAAGCTTAACTCTTACCCTAGTGAACAGAAGAACAAATTCTCATTGAGTTTAACAGGCCTTTTCTGATATTAGGCATATTTATGCAATTAATTAGGAAGAAAAAGATGATTAAAAAATGTGCTTTTTCCCTTCTGTGGGGTAAATAGCAGGTGACAAGACTAACAGTAATGCAGCTAACATTTCTAATGTATCAGGACAATTATTTGGAATACTGACCTGCAGAATAAACAAGTATTGAGGTTTTGTCATCCTTTCTAAATGCCACAGCACTGAAAATCACACAGGGACAAAATTGGAATCTTAAATGGAAAGGTGCTGTGTTCCACAAGGAAACTGAAACCCATGAGCTAAAAACCAGTGATGACTACTGGCAGATCCTAAAGAAAGGCATATACCTTTTTTCTTTTCTTTCTCCCTTTCTTTCTTTTCTTTTTTCTTTTCAAGTAAAAATATCAGAATCTCTTTACATCATTGCTTCTGTCCATACAACACATTTTGCAAAAGCATACATGAGAATTCACTTTGAATTATATGTTGTTTATTTGCAGTCAGATAAACAAATTTGAGTAATTTGCATTGAATAAATGTGTTCAATTCATTAGAAAAGAAAGTCTAGGAGACAGATAGCCAGATTTAAACACGGGGAATTATCTTAATCCTTCTGAAATCAGATAGAATTTTGCCATTGATTACCATGGCAGCAAAAGTACACACTCTGATACTGAAAATAGGGGGTTTTATCTTAATATAGGTGAGCACAACAATGATTTAGTTTGCAGTCAATAATTTATAAGATTTTTACCATACCAGCCAGAGTAAAACCATTGCAGTAAAAGGTAATATAAATTATTTAAAATTAAGTACGTAAATATACTTGGCTGCCACACTGAAATATTGCTCTAATTTGGTTCAAAGATATGCTGAAAAAGTAGTCTGTTCCAGTGGATTTTGATTTTTTTTTTTCAAATAAGATACTTTCAATCAAAATATTTAGACTTACTCATTATCAACACTGACTCACTAGCACCACAAAGTGGAGAGTAAAGTCTCTTGTACATTTTTACTAGGACCAGTGCAATCCCACCTGACATTAACAGGTGTGATGGAATTTACCAAGATGTGTTTTAATTGTAGATGTCAACGTTGCTAGCATTGTTGCTGTATTTCAAAGAAAGAATAATAAGCAAACTTCTACCGACATTGTTAGAGCAGATCGATGAAGAGTTGGCATACATTCTAGCCTATGTTTCCAGATGTGTGGAGTATATGTCACAAATAATGTGAAAGCATGTTTGAATTTAGGCAGCTAGTGATCAGTGTAACATGTTGAGCTCTCAAGCAGATTAATTTCTATATCACTTTATGATGACACATTTTTATCTCTTTTGCTGTTTCAATTACTTTGATAAATTGGGGAGGGGGATTGTTTTCCCACACTAGCATCAGATACAGAAATTTTTAGTGGATTTTTTTTCTCACTTATCTACTTGTTACAGTTTAAGAAGCATACTGCTAATTAATCAAGTTAATTACATATCAAGATGCAAACCTTGTGTGGCCAGGCTTTTTTTTTTTTTTTTTTAATTTTATTTCTTCTGTTAGTTCTTTTCATAGCTAAGCTAAAAGAAATGGATCACATACATCACATTTGCTTTAGAAAGAGTTACTGATCTGCTGCTGCAAGTTTTTGCTTCCATTTCCCACTACTTCTGTCAATAAAACTGAAAGCAGTTGCCCTTAGATGCTTCTGATGTTATAATATCATCAGCGGTAAAGATTTACAGACATTAATTTAACTGACAATAGATTACAGAATCTTGTTGCCTAATACCTGAACTATGGGAAAGATTTGTACGATAAACAAGCTGAAACGCCCCTTGCCTGAGGGAACTCCCGGGAATAAAAGGTTCTTTTTGTGTCTGTGTTTTTTTTTATTTCCCAACTTTTTTTTTTTTTTTTTTTTTTGGGGGAAGAGAGATCAAACTGCTGCCATAAACTTTTTCCTAACATTTTTAATTGATATAAGCCTTGCCTGATTTATTTCCATGATCCACTTTCCTCTTTTTTGTTTTACAGATTTAGGTGTATCTGCCTTTTTGCAGTAAGAGCTGTTTAGTTGAAAGGCAGAATATTTATTTCAGAACTAACTGTGGCTCAAGCCTCTTTTGAGAATGTCACAGAGCTCATAGCACACTGTCAGGAGTCTTGTCTTAATGAGAATCAAAAGTATGCTTTAGTCCATGATAAAGTCTAAGCTCCGGTTTAAATATGTATCATCTGGTTGTGGTCAGCCTTCAAAGGAAAGGCAATCTGGTGAGGGAATAAAATTTGTCAAGTATATCTGACTCACACATAGTAACCACTATTCCTTTTCCTTTTCTTGAGTATAAATCTGGAGACATGTCTGTTGTTTAGTTAGTCCAAATATATTTAAATGCTACTTAACATGTTTATTTACAATGTGGTGCAAGATAACAAAGTAAATTTCATAATGATAATTTCTTCAATGTCATCGCTATACCTGCAACTTCACACAAATGCCTCATATTTTCAAAAACAAGCCTCTTGCCCCAAAGCACTCATAACCAAATTTACACTGAAAATGTAGAGACCTGAAAGAAGGTAAGTCTGGTTGGCAGGGTAGAACAGAGAGGATATTTTAGGTACTGGAAACAGTTTTGGGAATAGAAATAACAAGTCATGCATGAGATATGGATACATACAGTAGGCAGGACTGAATCTGAGCCAGGAAAGAGTAAGGACTCAGTCCAGTGGTAGGCTAAGGCAGACTCTTGCAAAGCCTTGAAATTGCAGAGGAGAAATTTGACCTTGTAGTGTAACAAGAGAGAAAACCAACTGAGGGACTGACACATAACTTGACATGGTCAGAGTGGTGAACAAGAAAGATAACCTTGGCCGCACTGTTTGAAGTGAGCTGCAGTAAGGAGATTAGAGGGAAGAAGTTTACAGTGGCTAAGAGGTCATAGCAGGTGAGCGATAATGAAGGCATGAAGCAGGGAGGGAAGAAGATGAATAACTGAAGATACTGTAGATGGAGAAAAGATATGATTTGGCCAAGGACCCCAAATTTGGACATTGAAAGTCAATGATTATGTAAAAAAAATGTATTCAAGCCTTCTGCTGTGTTTATTTACTATTCTATTGGCATGCAGCAGCCAACTTGCTGTAATAAAAGTCACAAAGCTATCTAGATCATCTATATCTTTATCTGTCTCTACACATCCACATGTATTGATAGATAGCTATTTTTGTATTTTGACCGTAGAGCAGCAATATGGAAATCAGGTGACACAGGTTTATTTTGCTGACTCTACCACTGATTGGCCCTGTGATCTTGGACAGGTTATTTCTGTTTGCTGTGCTACAGTTTCTCTGTCTGTAAAACAGTGAAAGCAATTCTTTCCTTTCTTTGTACATTTATAGATGAAAAAGGACAGATACTGTTCAGTGGACTTAGAATTCTCTGTAGAGCTCAGTTAGAAGATGCCCCCAGGCCATCAGGCCATCCCACGTGGACACCTTCACAACCACCACTGGGATGCGATGGTCCCTTTATAGTGGCAGCATACCAGTTCCAGATACTGGGGTGGGTCCAGGTGTATTTGGGATTGCATTAAAGTTGAAAATGACTGTGCCCACGTAGGCAGTTTTGACTGGAGGCGTGAGAGCTTAGCTGTGTCTGAAGCCATCATAACCAAAAATATTTGCAGACACACTTAACCTACCACTTCGCTTGGGGGATTATGCGTGGCTTTGAAACACAGGCTGTCAAAAGACAGTGGTGGTATTCTTCCCTGAGAATGCTTCATTCAACATGCCAAAGGACTTTTTAAAATATTTGTAAAATAAGACATAAAGCAGACAAAATACTTGTTGGGAATTTCAGCTGGGAGTACCAATATATTTGGAGTGTCACAATTCTAGTTCAGAAAAACTGTAAACAACAAATAATCATGCCATAGAAGACAGAAAAAAAAAAATCTAGCAGGTAGATTAGCCATAAGCCTAGGAAGCAAGAGCACCTCAGCAGTAAATGCAGACATAATAGTGACTATATTTTTTGCTAAATCAGAGAATTAGGCTCTGCACTGATGAGTAAAAAAAAAAAAAAAGGTGGAAGCCGGGAAAGGATATTCTTTCCTCTGAGGCACTCTTGTCTTAACAGTCATCTTGGTACTGCTAAAGCTGAGATCCCAAGAGGATGAGGAAGAGGGGGAGGTCCTTCACTGTAGTGCTGAAGGTGATTATAGCTGCCAGTTTTTCCCCGGCTGAAATTCTGAATTAGTCAGAATTCCTGAGGAGGTAATTTCTGTGGCTTATTCCTCCTGGTTTTCCTCCTCTAAGCTATGGGTATAGAAACCTGTTTGCAATGGCTGCTGTGCAGATTAGTCAATATTTAGGAAAAAAAAAATCCAGATTAATAGCATTTAAAATGTTAACTGCACATTAAAAGAATGGACCAGTAAATCATATGTTTTGTGTTTACTATAGGAAAGCATGTTGTTGAAAAACAATGGAATAATTTTCTTAGAGAGCAGAAAATTCTTAGAGGGATAAATTCAGGAAAAGATCTTCCCAGTGCAGTAAAGCAATACATAATACAGAAAAAAATCTGTTGAATATTTAAGATACACTTTTTAACTTTCTAAATTAAATCATTGCCATTTGCCGCTAAGACAATTAGCAGGTGTCAATTAGAAGACACAATAGATTAGGTACCCAATTACTTTCTCTTTTCAGACAACAGTTTGCAGTCACAAGAACGTGTGAGGAGGTTTAATCAAAGATTAGAACTTTTTAATTAAATAGGGCCGTATGTGACTAGTCATTTGACATTAATTACTGTTTTAGTTGGATTCCGTTTGATTTGTAAAAGGCCCTGAGCACTGCAAAAATTATGTCACATCATAGAAACTGCTGATTATTAAAACAAAAAGTTTTCTTCTTCAGCCCATCACTCTCCTGCAAAAGAAACATGATTTCAAAAGTAAAACGGCTGCCTTAGAGGAGACCAGTGATTTTTAAAAGCAAAATAGCAGATGGTACTTCAACTGACTCCCCTTAGAAGGGACAGTCTGAAAGCACTTAATTGCAATGATTGATAAGGTCTTCTGTCAATGCTCAGCAAAACTTTCAAGGGGCTAAACAGCTGGCATGAGGTTCATTTGGAGTTTTAACTAGTTGACTACCCTTTGGGGTGTCTTAAAGCTAACTAGCATCACTGATATTAATAGAGGACATCAATCAAAATGAAACGCTGTAGCAGAAACTGATCCGAGACTTCAAGTAATATTTTAATTTGTCGGCCTACAGAGAGGAGGATAAATGTTAACAGTGTCCTTGTGTGATAGCTTTAAATTCAAGTCCAATGGTGGCATCAGTGTTTGCGAGTCATTCTTTTGTGAGTTTTGCTTTTTCATACACTCCACTTATTCAGAGTAAAGTGGGAACAGTGACAATGAAAATCCTTATCTGAATAGCCTGCAGAAAGAAAAAGAAAAAAAAGAGAAAGATATAAAGGGAGCAGGAATAATTCTTAGCTCATGTAAAGATTAGGGGTGAACTTCACACAAACACACACTCGGAGTCATTGTGCCTTTTGTGGGGAACTTTTAGAGAGATTTGAGCAGGGGGGATACGTCTGTCTGAAGATGAATTAAGAAAGCAAAATCCGTCCCTAAACTGCAGCACTACAATGCAGTTTCTGCACATGGGGCTTAGGTACATGTACCTGCAGCTCCTTTCTTAGCCTACCAAATTGGTGTTCTGTGCCAAGCTACTGGGTCTGTGAGCCACAAAGCTTGTTCCTGGGGGTCCTGGGACGCCTGACACTCAGGAAGGGCAATGAATATCTCATGGAGAAACTTTGGGAATGTTTGAACTTGTGATAGTCAGATTGCCAACAATGCTAAGTACAAATCTGGACCCTGTTTGCCCTTGTTTTACCACAGTCTAATCATACTAGTAAGTTTTAAATCAGCAAAGCAATTAAAAACCTGTTTCGTACCCCAAATTAACAAAGCGCATTGTACTGAGAATCTTTTGTGGGCAGAAGTATTGACATGGTAGAAAGAAATAATATTACTTGGAATTAGCTAATCTCCACAAATTGATACCTGATTTACATGCAAGTCAGCTGCTTCAGGCCATCAGCACAGGAGGTTAATCCGCAGTTTAAATAATAGTTAAATGGAGTAAAGTTACTTGATGGAAAACTGGAGTCTGATTTATAACCTGGACTGAAACTCAACAGACCTGGGTTCATTTCTGTGACAGTCTACCCATGTGACTGTGAAAAAAATGTCATTCAATTTCTCTGTAACTCAATTTCCTAACTATAGAAAGATGGCAGTACCTTTCTACTTCACTTAGTAGACAGTAAGACTTTGAAAATAAAAGGTATCTGTTACTGGCATTGGTGCAGTGCCTAGGACAAACAGGTGCTCCTAAATACTGCTGTTATTTCTAGCATAAATTGCATTTATGCCTATTTTTCTAGTTTAACCTCCAGCCTGCTACAGTCTGAAAATCACTATGGAAACTGTGGTAGTAACTGTGGTATTTAGCAACCAGTCTTCATACCATGTCTAGGTTAAATCTTTTCCTAAAAAGATCTAAGTCACAGTGTATTTCCTATAGAATTGCAGCCTCTCCTAAAATGGACAGAAGTGTTCACTCCATTCAGATAAAAAGTTTCCATTTAAAGTGAAAAACCTATCAATTGTGTATGAAGACAAGCATTGTAGGAAACTTTAGTTCTAGAATGAATGGAAAAAGGTATGCTTTATTATTGAAGAGATATGGTTTTTCAAGGAAAAAAAACCCCAGCACTGAGGAGCAATACAAAATTATCATAGCATTTTGTATTCACTGCATCCGTTATTTCCCAAAGAAAGCCTATCAGTTAAAATGATGAATTTTAACCTTTACCGATTCTTCTAGAGAACATTCAATTTATATTCTTCAGGCACTTTGCTACTTGTTCACCATACTGATGCAAAATTATTGTTTTTGTAATATTTATAAAGATCTAGTTACAAGTTTTCAAGGACATATTTCACACTTTTTTCAAATCTAAACCCTCTACTATAAGTTAAGATAGAAATGGAACAAAAAAGTAACATACAGTACAGTTATATACTTTAATACATTAATATTTAAATACAGTATTATATTGAATACAAGTTTGGTGGTCAATAGAAAATACAAAGGTCACGTTATCACAGAGTACAGAAAGCTTTAAGAGATGAATACCAATGGATAAACATTTCTGCATAGAATCTTTTCCTTTTTTTCATTGCTCCTATGAGATCCTATAATGCCCATATGAAATCAATGGCCAAACTCCCTTTATGAAACAAATCCTGCAAATGTTGGCATTACTAAATTTAAAACAAACAAAAATACCAAACCAGTTTGAATATAGGTTCAAATTTTAGCTTTTCTTAATTTGTGTCTCAAACAATTTCTGTAGCTATGATATCCGTTTTTCTTTAAGCATTTTAGGCTTCTGGGCATCATCCTTAGGAAAGCAGCAGTGTTACAAATGAATATTGCAGCCCTTCCCTACTGCTGCAGTGTTGCAGAGTTAGATGCTGTCCTTCATCTGCAGCGGAAGGGCGTCTTGGGCTGATAGGCCTGGGATACAAAACTGCCAGCACACTGAGCAAGGAGGTGGTGAATAAGAGTGCCACGAAGAAATGGGATGACTTAGATGTTTACTTGCCTGCTGTAAAGATCTCTTTCTTAGGGTAAGATTCACAGCTGTAAATCATTCAGAGAATTTTCTTTTACTTTTTTTTCTTTTTTTTTTAAATTTCTTTTAATTCATTGTTCAAAATTATGTTTCTGTTCCTTCAGAATGAGTGGGCCATGTGGATTCCATCTGTAGGCGAGTTTGGATGTTTTCTGGAGAGCATCTGAGCAAGCACAGACATAGGAAGTTCTGGGGATTGCCAAGGGTGAGAGAAGAGGAGTAGGAGGCAGTGAGAGGTGCAGCAGTGAACTGGGATCTTGCAGGTCTTGGCCAAACTGAAAACCTCGTTAGAGGCTTCAGGGATGACGGAAGCAAGGTCCGTACTAACTACAGAGCACTGTGCTATTTGCTCTAGCTGGGAGCTGCCAGGTTGACTGAAATAAAATGTAGAAGCCAGGACCTACCCTTAAGATCATGGAGGAACTGGGGTGGGGGAAAATGGTTTATAAATTAATAAGATAATTGTTTATTTATTTATCTGTCCTAGTTGCTTTGAGGTTTTCTGTCTAAAAAAAAAAAATAGCTATCCTAGTTGAAAGACTGTTAAAGCCTGGGTTTTCTCTGTTTTCAGTCTCCTTTAGACAGGTCATTCTAGGGAAAAGATCTAGACTGGTCCACCTCAAGATTGGGCTGATTTGGTGTCATGCCAAAGCTCTTGTAGATACTGCAGTGTTTTGGGTTTGTGTGGCAGGGTTTTTCGGTAGCGGGGTCGGGTGGGCAGGACCGGCTTCTCCTGGAAGCTGCTGGAAGCTTCCCCGGCTGGGAGCCGGACCCGCCTCTGGGAGAACAGATTCCAGAGGGGAAACCTGCCGGGAGTTGGGGGATCGGGATGGGAGAGGAACCCCTGCGCAGATCCCGAGGGCAGGAAGGAAGGAGGGGATGCCCCTGCAGCCTGTGGGGAGACCACGCCGGAGCAGGGGGTGGATGCCCCCCAAGATGGCTGCCGCTTCCTGGGGAAGCCCGTGCTGGAGCAGGCTGTGCCTGAAGGACTGCAGCCCATGGAAAGGACCCACGCTGGAGCAGTTCGTGGAGGACTGTCTCCCGCGGCGGAGCAGGGGAGGAGCGTGGAGTCCTCCTCCCCCTGAGGAGGAAGGAGCGGCAGAGACAAGGTGTGACGGACTGACCCCAACCCCCATTCCCCGTCCCCCTGCGCCGCTCGGAGGCGGGAGGTGGAGAGAACCGGGATGGGGGTGGGCCGGGAGGAGGGAGGGCTGGGGGAAGGGGTGCTCGGGTCTGGGTTTACTTCCCAATATCCTTGTTTTGGTTTGATTGGTAGTAAATTAAGTTGATTTTGTTTCTTCCCCAAGTTGAGTCTGCATTTTGCCCATGACCATAAGTGGTGAGTGATCCCTCCCTGTCCTTGTCTCGACCCAAGAGTGTTTCTTTATATTTTCTCCTCCTCATCCCACCACGGGGGAGGAGTGAGCGAGCGGCCTTGTGGTGTTTTGTTACCAGCTGGGCTTAAACCAGAACAGCCAGTATAGCTGAAATACTCAGTATGTGTTTCAGGCTTTGCTATGGAGTGCGCTGAGTAATGTCTATTTTATGAATTTTGAATCTAATGATCTAGGCACCTACCAATTTAATGCTGTCAGAAGTTCGGTGTTAATATGCATGGCTTCTGGCAATAGCTTAGTTATAGTGGGGATATTACCAGTGGAAATGTTAGTCACCTCCTAAGTGATATCAGAGATTTGCAAATGTCATTGGTACAAAACCTTCACATGTAGATACCTAAAGTGGTAGTTGTAGCCTAAGGACGAGCTCCAAAGGAAAGCTTGTGTGCTAGTGTAGGTTATTTGCTGTATCCCAGGAACTGAATTTTGCTGAATTAGGCACCTGAGAACAGAATATACAAATTTTGGAGTACTGAGCAGGGAGATTTCAAGATCAGTCAACTAGAAATGAAAAAAATAGGTGTCTAAATACCCTTTCCCTTCCAATTTGAGAACCTAACTCTGAGACACAATTAGCTGCCTGGATGAGGCTGGACCTCATTTAGGAGTCTGCCTTTCACACACTAGCTTGGTGGTTAGAGCAATTGCCACAGAAGCTGGAGATTTGGAGTAAAACTTATTTCTCCTATTTTAAAAGGTACTGCACTGAGTAGAGAAGAGCCAGATTTGCATTCTGAACCATATTCTTGCTGTCACCATAAGTTTTTTAACTAATGGCAGTTTAATGTAAACTGGGTAGGGAAGCAAGTGCCCAGTTCCCCCTGCTTTTGAGTACGTCAGGCACTGTGCTATATTGTTCCACAGCTGTTGTATGTGAATATAGAATTCCTGCTTGGTACCCAACTTTTGGATTTGCTCCAAGCTCCTCTGAAGCAAAAGTTTGATTTAAGTGTGTGCTCAGTTCTTTCCTAAAGTTAGTCTGTATTAAGTTTGAGAATCTGACTTAGAACTAACAGCAGTTGATTTGACTATCAATCATTTAAATATTTTTTTTAAAAAAAGTTAATGTGTATTTTTTCTGCATTTCATTATTGTGCAGTGGGAAAAAAACCTATCTGTGACAATGACAAAAGTGTACAGATCCATTTTAAGCTTGGCTAACTGACACAGGAAATATTCTGTATCTGTAAGTAGATAGCCAGCAACTTATTCATCCACATTAGGAATGAACAAGCAAATGAAATAAAAATTCCCCTGCAGAATTAAAAAAAGTTCTCAGTTTGACAGAGGGGATGAAACTATAAGACAGTAACATTGAACATAGTGATTTTCTACTGCATTTACCTCAGGCAATAGCACAGTGATATTTAAACAAGATAGTAATTATATGAAAGATGTCAAATAAAAAACATTCAAAATTCAAATTTATATAAGACTCTGTGAAAAGAAAGAGATATGTTAGTTCTCCTAACTTATATAAGTAGCTAACAAAATCCAAAGACAATTCTTTTTCAGGATGTCGTAAGAGTTGTGGGTGTAACTGGTATATCTTTGGTAAAAATGGAGCGTTCTTAGATGTAGATTTACTTTGATGTCTCTCATTACATGTCAAAGTCAGTACACAGCAAGTCATTTTATCTCCAGGGAGATTTTTCACCCTATATTTTTGCCAGTCTTTGTAATTATTGAAGGGTTGGCTGAAGAATACCGTTTAATGCCTTCTATAGTCTACATGGAAGATAGGCGAAGAATTGTGCCGTAGGAGCACACCCCTTGCACTTCAGCGTAAGGCAAGACTGCAGCTTTTCTAAACTACCCCATCTAAAATGCTTATTCTGCAAAGGATATTGCTGAATTAATGGTTTCGCTCCACAAATTCACTGCTATTGCACTATACTGCTTCCTAATGTAGACATACCTTCTAATCCCTAAGTCTTCCATCAAACTATTCTGAAGTCATTAGATTTTCAAGTATTGTTCATGGGCTGCTACTGGGTTTGGATCTTTTCTTAAAAAGAACAAAAAAAAAGAAAAAAAAAGAAAAAAGGTTACATTTTCTTCCTTTTCTATGCTTCTTTCTTAATTGGTGTCAGGTACAACTGAATAAACAGGATATCTCAGTGACATTCAGGCAGTGGCATATCAGAGCTGCCACCTGTTTGCACGTCTGAAGATTTTTTTCCTCAAGACAACCTCTACTGCAATTTGGATCATTGTCTGATAACATCTGAAAATACTTCTGTGAATAAAAACAACAAGGGTTCATTCCTTAGAGAAAAGATTTTGTGTTAGAAGGAAAAATATTAAGATCCAGGAATATCATTGATGGGAATTAATTGATATTCCATTGATGACCTAGGCATAAATGTCATGAAATACGGAGCATTGAGAGGGATCACCAGTTCACTGGAAGATCATGATATGAGAAAAAAATGGATGACATGGATGACTGCAGTGTAGAAGGAGAATGAAACATACTTGTGTTGAGTGCAGTATCATTAGCTTAGAGAGCAATAAACTGGGAGCTAAATCAGATGGGAGTGAAAAAAAGAAGTAAAAACTAGCTGTAATAGTCCATCAGGGAACAACACTCCCTCATGAAGCAGCTCCCTCAAAAGGCAATTACAATCCTAGTATGTATCAGCTAAAAGTACTTCAGCAGAAACAGTAGAAACAGAGAAATAATAATGTCTCCATACAAGAAACTCTAAGTTTGAAATTTTAGTTTGTATTGAAATCTTCCAATCTCCTGAAAATATTCCTCTATTCTAAGACATGCACATTTTGTAGGATTTCTTCTTCTGAGAAGGAGATGACATGGAGTCTTGGGAGACTTGTCAGACAGAACTTTTTGGGTCTGGTTCATTTCTATCCCTTTACTTCTAAGTTTTTTGCCAGTATTAGGTAGTGTCTCCTCCAAAGATCCTGCTTATACAAAAAAGACAGGAATTCTTCCTGAGTGAGACTAGATGTGAAGGAAGTGATGCCTTACAATAAATTAACTCATAACCAGTGAACTTAAAGGCACACATGTAAACCTTCTACAGTGTTGAAATAGAAATATCAACATTCAAATTTAAATTAGTTTGAAGACAACAGCACTGAGTTTAATTTGGTGACATTAATTTACACCATCTGAGAGAAAAGGTATTTGGAGAGATTGTGGGGGAGAAGGTGTTAACAAATGGCAAGTTTTAAGATCATACATCCCATTGTTGGGATAGTTTGTCTTGTATTCTGTTCAAAGAAGTAGAATTTCCCTTGCAAATACCAATGGAATTCCTCCATCGGGTAAGAGGACTAGGAGGATAAATATTTGCTCAGCAGATTGTTGAAAAGAAATAAAAACCACAGACCTTGTGCTGGAGTCAAAGGGATGACAAGCAAACCACTGATAGAAATTATCAGTATCCTCCTTTGCTTTCCAGCTGCTGGCCCAAAGATAAACATACATATGCTTGTTACATGTAGGAGACAGCCACCAAAAATGAGCATAAATACTGGTTAGGTCTTATGCCATTGTTTGCTTATCTCTTGTCTCTTGGGCCTTAGACCAGAAAACCTGTATGCCATGTACGAGTAAACAAAAGACAGAGTCAAAAATACCCTGTGTGAGAATTAATTATCAAATCAGAGATCTCATTTTTCATTTGTAAACAAAAGACTTGGAGTCAAAAAGAGCTCATGTGGGAATTTCAGTAATGAAGGTGCATATAGTAGGAGTGACATCTTCCACCTACACAGCCTTGTCAGACTTGGTGCATTTAGAGTATGGCATAGTTCAGAGCTCTGTAATAACATTTTCTCCAATAGGTCTCTAGTCCGTCTAGCATCTAGCCAGTATCAAGAGGTTAGGAGGTACTGTGATGCATGAGATGAGTCATTTGCCGCCGAGATCTTGGAAGCAAGACTAGTTATTAACAGACATATTGTTGGCAGTCTAAACTGTTCCTGTATCACAATCCAAAACTCTAGGAGATGGGAACTCTCACCTTGCCTAGCAGAAACTTCACTGCTCTCTGCATACTCACTGTGGCATTCCTTACAAGACAGAATGAATTGTGCTTGCTCAGCAGCACAAAGCCTTCAGGCCAGCACAAATTTTCAGTGTCTCAGAGAAACCTTTGGAATCATCTTGCCAAGAACACTTTATCTTTTTTAGAGATAGGGGACTTTCCCTCTTGTGAACAGGTCTTATTGTTCCCTGATTTTGGCCAACAAGGTTCGTGAAGGGAACGTGTTGCAAAGAGCTGCAGCCTGTAGGCAAGTGGACAAGCAATAAAACTGCTTTATTCCCACCCCAACAGCTGTTAACACTAGTAGAAGTTAGGCAGACACCTGCCCTAAGTGATTTTTTAGACTGAGCATTATGTTTCATGCAAACGATAGATTATTGCTACAAAATTTGGAAATAATTTTCACTGCTAACATTGTAAATAGATGATGTATTACTCCTATTCAATTTCTAAAAACATTTGCCCTTTTATGTCTCTTTCCGGTTGCATTTCTTTCCCTTTCATCTCTTTTCTTTATCACTATTTTTGTGGACCTTGTTTTGCCCTTCTTCCCAGAAATAAAACTTCACAAAGTAGTCCAGAGGAGGCCAGGTTATGTGAGCATTAGAAATACTATAGAGAGATATTTTCAATCCAAGAAAGTAAACATTTTCCAGCTTTGAAATGTTATGAACATATATCTATTAAGAATACATTGTCAAACATGAAACAGAGTGAAAAAATTGAATAAAAGAAACATTTTGGGGGGCTCAAACTGTGATCTCTAAGACATTCCACATTTTAATTTATTTTATTTTGTTCTACAATTGTCTAATACATTATTTCACAAACATTAACATAAAATTGTTATTGGAAGTTACTAATTACTCTATTCTGATAACCACATGGGGCCTTAATTAAAAACTGTAATCCATTGCAAAATGTACATGTGTATAATGAAAACACAATTCAAATATGTTGTCAGATAACTGGATTTTATTACTTAAGCTAAAGGAAATAGATACATTTTCTAAAAAAATGCTCAGAAAGCATGATATTTCTCAACATTGCGGTTGTTGTCTGCTATCCAGCAGTGAAAACAATAATTATTATCAGTTCTTCATGTTCTTAGGGTTGGCATTGATATTTGTTTGCATGAAGAATGCAACCATGCAAAAGCACAGTAGCACTTTAGAGAAAGAGAAGCTGCCAAAGCCTCTGGTGAGGCTTGCCAAAAAACCACTCACAGTAGGGTGTCTCTACTAGCTCTCTATCAGAGTGCATATAGGTCTTGCTCTTAAGGATAATCACCTGCTACTGAATAGAACTATTCATTGAGGCTGAGGGAGTGACTAAAACACAGTCTCAAGCCTTTCAAAATTGCAAAGTTGCCAATGCTCTCATTTTCTCAGGAGTCTTCTGACACTTGGTTAACTTGGGCTTAGTGCCGTGTTAACACTAGCACCCAGCCTTGGAACTGGAGTCAGCTTATCTGGGATAGGTTGCCATATGAATCTTTACATCTGTCTATGGAGATGGAGCCATGTCCTCAGTCTTTCAATGTATCAAAAAAAAAAAAAAAAAAGTCTTCATGGAAAATTCAGTCCTGCTCATGCTATCATCCTTCTTTTTCATTTTACATGAGACAAGGTTAATTGAGCCCAAGAATGAAAATGGTATTGTGGACTCAGATATATGTCACCCAGCTGAGAGTAAGTAGCTAGTTCCCATGAATAAATTCTTGCTCTGATGTGAAAGAATTCAGATTAAAGGAGTGAGATGCTGATTTTGAAAGCCTACACACCTTGGGGGAATAGGCACCAAAGGGAATGAGTTTGAAAAGTGGTGATAAATTGTACTCCCTGTCTTTTGACTTGTAGGCTGGCAGTTATACCATTTGTCCAGTAAGCAGATTTTCAAATCTTGAAGCAATTGATGCCTCCTGTTCCCCCCTACAGCAGTGGCCTTGGTCACCAAGCTCTGTGACCTCCTAAGACATAAGCAGCAAGTTGGTGAGCCTGCCGATAAATGTTTGCCTTTGCTCTTGCAATTAAGCCATTGTATCCAAAACAGTCAAGTGACCATAGAAAGGGTTCTCCAACTGTCTTTTGAGTAGGACAAAAATTATATTCTTGCTCTATCTCAGAACAGATATGTACTTCCTATGCCGCTTGGTTACAAGGACAATAGTCTTGGGAGTAAAGACATGAAAAAAAGTATCAGATTTACCTTTTTCCTACTCAATGCCATAACAACTAGGAGAGAGTCACTCATAAACTTACTATCTCTTCTGATACCATGACTCCTGCTTCATAGAGCTCCCACCTCAGCAGGCAGGTGGAACAGGCCCTTTCCTGGGGTTGCCATTAAGGTTATGGCCAATGGCTGGTAATGGGCTTCCAGCTTCTGTGAAGAAGAGTTCTGAGCATTAAGCAGATGTGCAAAAAGACATAGCAATACTTTCAGACTTTTCTGGAGAAGTAGATAGCTCACTGACATACTGTCCTGTGTTTAAAACTGGAATTTATCTGGGCAATGGGCATATACCTTCAGTAGCCAAGTCTGAACAAGTATGGCCACTTTCAGCAGTAGCAAACTTTAAGCCACACAGGAAGGCATTTTGTAGATTTACGTATTGTAAGGATTAGGCAGCGCTGAAAAGAGATGACCTATATAATGGTCTGGGCTGTAGTCAAGTTTGGTCTTCTAAATCCCAGTTTAGCTGACCTTAAGTGATCCCTAAATTCTCTTTGTTTCATTTTAGGCCTAAATCTTACACTGGATCTGTCCCATAAGGTCTTTCTTGGATCTGGTTTGTGATATTGGGCCCTCAAAAAGACTTTTTTCCTTTGAGTTTTGAACAGATTTTTTTTTTTTTTCAAAGAAAGTGTTTCTGCCTGGAAAACATCTGTGATGATTTATATATTTTTGTAGTAATACCCTAGTTCATTAGAAGCAGTATCTCCATTCAGAGGATTACTATGTAAATATATGTGCATAAATCTAGGAAAGTTAACTTTTAAAAGGGACAGACACTTTGGTTTTTAGAAGCATTTTTATTTGTAATGTTGTTTCCAGCTGTGATAAATAAAGGTCTGAACTGCAGTGGAAAATGTAGAAATTGAGACCCTGATCCTGCACTGAATTCCAAGTGGGCAGGAGGTTTGCCGACACATAGTTCAGTGCAGGATCAGGGCCCTAAAATCTGAACTTACAAGGGCTGACTTTTTTATTCTGCAGTGTTCAAATGGACTGCTTAAAAAACCTATAAATGCTTCATCTAGACAGCAGGGCACCATTTCAGGAACTGATTGCCCATTATAGTACTGACAATAAAATAGGAAAATACCCCAAGGGAGAAGGAGCAGGGCCTTATGACTTTCCCATTGAACTCAATGTGAAACTTATAATTTCCTGCTCCCACTTTGCAGGATGCGTCAGTTTTCAGTGGCTGTTGCATTATACTCCTAAGCGTCTTTCAAGGAAATTTGAAATGAGGGGACTTATTACAGCAGAAAACCTGAGAAAATCACGGCAGAAATCTCAGTTCCACCACAATAAAAATTCCTTTCATATATACAAAAGAATAGATATTTTTTCCTTTATATTGGCTTCTCTCTCCCCCAGAATTAATCAGCTAGAAGTAGTACTCCTTTGTTTTACATTTTCTGTGCTAGTTTGTGGAAATGTGCTTGCCATACACAGAAGCAAGCATATCTGCGTAAGAGATCTTTTAAGATCTTTTTTTTCAGCGATCTTTTTAAAGAATCTCTGAAACAATACTCAGGGAGAACAAATCAGCCTTGTATACAGACTCACACATTCTCCTTTCCTGCATCAGAGCCAAGAAACCAATATACATCCCCCTCCTCCCCACACCAAATCTCCTCCCTGAAACTTCCAGCAGTCTGTGGTAGCAGAGAGCACCTGTCTGGATAATGTGAAGGGATAAGGGAGTATGTTAAACAAGGGCAGAGGGAATTGGGGAGGGATGCAGGAGACACAGAGCTAATTGAAGCAAAGCATTTTATTAATCTAGAGTGCTGTCTCCAGGCATGCCTGAAATCTAAATAACGATACTGAACTTCAAAGGCCTTATTCTCCATTCCTTGTGCACTCACTACTCCTGTTTAAGTCAATGGAACTTCTAAGTAGATAAAAATGCAGAATCATACTGTGAATAAGCTGTAAGAATCAATTAGCAATAAAATCTTACACTGGTCACAAGAAAAAAAAAAACAACACACCTTTATCTGGTCAATTCTTTCCTGTCTGTTAGTAGTATGAGTAGCTTGAACATCAAGGTATGTGATTTTGAGCCTCTGGAGAGCCATCTAAAAGCCGGAATCTCCTTTGAGACTTTATTATTTTCCAAATGGTTTATTCTGCTGATCTATTCTGCTGCTGTTGGACACTGTGCATACTTGGCACATGAAGGATTGTGTAGAACCTGACTACAAAGTTGCACGACTTCTCAGGTGGGCTCCAGGATTTGGCTTGTGTGTTTTAAAACTCTTCTGTTGTTTCAGTGTCTTTGTATATTGAATTATGTTAATTTCACTAAGTAAACATTAATTACTTGATGGTTTCATAGTGCTTTGAAACTGTACGGTATTCTGAAAGTGATAATTATTAATTATAACATGTACTGTTGTTATTTCGTCTTTATTTGTTAAATGGCAAAGAACCACTTATCTTCTTCCTTAAAGGAGTCCACTTACACAGAAGCACAGGACTCAGTTCTCCATCTGCCTCTTCAAGGTGTGTATGTAAGGAAGTCATTTACTGAAACAGGGGACATGGTGGGGAGTACTGTTGCACAAAAAGTCCAGTTATTGTTACCTTCGGAACCCCAAATCCAGGGCATTTCTCATTTTTTCCTTCCTCTAGCACTATCATCAAAAGGGACATCCTAGCACTCAGCTTTCACTGAACAGTGGAAAAGAAAAACTTTCATGTGTAATTTCATGTGTTAGGTAGGATATAATCACTGAATGTGCTATGGGAGAGACTAAAGTTGCTAAGCGTCTTTCTCAATTGCATTTAAATATTAAAATTCACATGAAATTTTGGGGGTTGATTTGAATTTTAAAATTTTGGTGGCAGGTTGTTTTCTAACCCTTTTCTGTTATTAAAGAAGCTTAGTTAGCCTGCTGAGGTTGGCTTAAAACATTATTAATAATTGGCTGGTTGATATTTTTTAATAAGAAAAGTATTTCATGGAGAAATGGGAGTTCATCCAAATCAATAGAATTTGTGAGAAAATGTCTATTTTAATTAAATTGATTAGATTTCATGACCACAGCATACAGCAGGAGAAAGCTAGTCTCAAGATTTATTTGCTTTGTTTTATAACTAAACCAAATTAAACCAAAATTGTTTTCTATATCAATTAATGTATTGTGTGTTGGCGGCAAAGTGCTGGCATTTGGGGGGGCCGCGGGGTGGCCCCTGTGAGGAGCGGCCGGGGCTGCCCCGAGCCGGACACAGCCGGTTCCAGGCGGCTCCAACCCGCCCACCCCAGGGCACCGCTCAGCCCCACAGACAAGGCGCTGGCTCCTTGGGGAAGATGTGCTCAGGAAAGGGTAAAAAGTGCTGCCTGGCAGTGAGGAGTGAGGAAAAACGTGAGAGCACCAGCCCCGCAGACCCCCAGGTCAGTGCAGCAGGAGGGCAGGAGGTGCTCCAGGCGCCGGAGCAGAGATTCCCCTCAGCCCGTGGGGAAGACCATGGTGAGGAAGGCTGTGTCCCTGCAGCCCAGGGAGAGGACCACGTTGGAGTAGATATCCACACTGCAGCCTGGGGAGAGAGGAGCCCACGCTGAAGCAGGGGGATGCCCGAAGGAGGCTGGGACACCGTGGGAAGCCCGCGCTGGAGCAAGGGAAAAGCATGAGGAGGAAGGAGCGGCAGAAGGAGCTGTTACGGACTGACCCCAAGCCCCCATTCCCCACCCTCCTGCCCTGCTCAGTGTGGGGAGGGGGTAGAGGAGTCAGGGACAAAGCAGTGAAGTTGAGCCTGGGAAAAAAGTGGAGGGAAGGGGTTTTAGTCTTGGTTTTGTTTCTGATTATCCTACTCTTATTTTTAATTGGCAAGAAATTAATCTTCCCCAAGTAAAATCTGTTTTTTTTCTGTGATGGTAACTGGTGAGTGATCTCCTTGTCTTCATCTCAACATATGAGCTTTTTCATCTTATTTTCTCCCCCATCCTGCTGAGGAGAGGAAGTGGAAGAGCGTCTGGGTGGGCTCCTGGTAGCCAGCCAAAGTCAACCCACCACAATGAAGCTTAACATTTTTGTCTAAAAAAATATTTGGGGATTTGTACCGTGAAATTTTCTGCAGAAATTTTCATGAGTGCTAATCAAATCCGAGTTTTGTTCTTTACTTAAAGAAAATGGTTTCTTTAAATGTTGCCATAGAAGGTAAAAGCTACATCAGCCCCTTTTTTTTTCCTGAATGTCTTTTCTTCAGTGTTCTCTAAACAGCTTGTTATGCAATTACCCATGTGCCTGCACTTGAGGGGCTTAACTCTGGTTTCAGACCTCCATTGACTCCTTCAAGTTAGAGGGCAGAGAATCATATCTCCAATCTGCTATTTTCAATGGTCTTTCTATACGCCATTTCAAAGGCTGAAAATTTTTTAAAAATCTTTTCCTTTTGCTCTCTGTCTTCAGAGATAAAAGAGCAGCTATTATTTCACCAGCCTGACTCTCCGTAGTGTAAAACACACTGCAAAGATACTGGAAACTACCAAATGCTCTTCTCTGCACACTTTTTCTCAAGGGAAATGAGAGAAGTAAAGAATAAGAAGCTGCTAATGCTAAGTTCCTGAAATATTTCTGTAAGCAAAACATCTAAGAATACTACAGCAGTATTTGTTAACTGGAAAGGGAATGTGGAAGGGAGAGACTGCAATAACCTCCCAAAACTTGATACGTTATTCTACTAGCACAGTTCACATTGGTATGGCTGATGCTTTACGGGTACAACCTGACCAACCATTCTTAAGTAGTAATGAATATAATTTGCACACGTAAATAATCCCATGAAGTTACTGAGTCCGTTTCAGTGGCTGAAGCTAGACACATGCTTAAGTCTATGCTCCAGCTGAAGCTTATTTGATAAAAAAGACACCTCTTCTTTATCTAAAGGTAATTTCAGCACCACTAATGGACACCTGTTGTTATCAGGTGGAGGAAGAATGGGAAGGAGGAAGGGAACAAGTGATCATTACAGGGTAACCTACACAGAAGACAGAAGGAATACCAGCAGGGGTGAGATGGAGCTAATGCCACACACGGAAGCATCCAGTGCATCCAAAACATTTTGGCAACACTGATGTATTCGCAGTCTATAGGGAGATTACAGTACCGAGAGAAGTTCCTATGAGAGTAAATTGGAGAAGATTGTATGCCTGGAAAGAAGCTCCATCAGAGAAAAGTTGCCGGTGGTAGGTGAAATGCATGAGCAGAAACTGGTGTACTGAAGAGATGTAATTAAGGTCAGCAGTGAGATTTTTATGAAAAGGTGTTTGGAGGTTTTTTTCATGCAGCAATGGCTCACCAAATTTGAGGGTAAGGCTGCTGAGGTATGGTGCTGGGGGATAAAGTGGTGTGATATTTTCACCAGGCTGGAAAATTCTTCTGGCATCTTTCAGGGCCAGTGAGAATTTGAGATATATTCAATGCTGTTACTGGGCTGAAAGACACACTGAAAAAAAAAAAAAAAATCAGTGTGTAACACTTCCATTCCATTGAAATTTCTCTGGTTTTGCTAACGTTTGCTTAATGTGTACTAGCACAGTAGATGCATTGTAGAGTAACGATTACTTCAATTATGAGACATAATAGAAAGTCACTAAAAGATTTTTTAATGTTTTTTTATGTTAGTGTTTAGATATATAAAGAAGTAATGCTTTTACAGTTACTTTTTGCACATCAGACTAAATTACAATAAGAAGATAACTAATTAAAGCAGGCTGATGGTCTGTTGATTTTGCTGTGCATTTTTCTATTAGTCTTCCTCCTTGAGTTCTGGCCCAGATCTTTTCTTTCACAGATTACCAGTCAGAAACAATGGTCTGCTTGGGGAGAGCCGGAAGAAGCTAGATAGCGAAAAGGGGAAGGGGATTTAAATGCATTCAGTGATATGTAGGTGCCTTATTCTGTATTCACAAATCTTTAAATCCCCTCAAAGCTGCTTCTCAGGTTCTTTGAGTAGCTGGAGATGTGTATACTCTGGCTGTCCAGCACTGAACAGATTGGCACTGAGGTTGGGGCTGAACTTGCTTGTGATTACAGTTTTGATCCAGAAACAAGAAGTTTTTCATGCAAAATCCTTTTAGAGTCTCAGTCAAGAGGAGAGAAAATGACAGTATACCCTAGTACCAGCCTGGGTAAATTGACACATATACAGCTATTCTCCAGTTATTCTCCAATTAGTGCTGAATATGAGATACAGACACTGTGTCTGGAGCTGTCTGGGACTTCTTAACCCACAGCCAAACATCCTAGACACTTGGATACAGAACCATACTCTGGTCCAAAATATTTTGTACTCTACATTGTACGGAAAAATGAAGCATATATATTTTCAGAAAGTTTATTAAAGAATCCACATTAGAGAATTTTGTTCTGTTTTCTTCTGTTCTAGCTTCTGAACTTGTAAAATATTTAAACTAATATTCAGTTTTTGTGGCACTTTTTTTTTAATTACTTCTGGGTTATGCAAAATTCCTGAGATAAGAGTGCTACAGACAACATTTATTTACACATTTTCCCAGCTCAGGCCCTGAGACAGAGGAGCTCTGCATTTTTCTAGAACATGTTGAGACAATATATAACCAAAAAAGAATTTGAAACCCTGGAGCTTCTATGAGCCATTTTAATGGTTCACTGAGTCAGCTGTTTGAGCAAACAGCCAGTTTCCCCAGATTTGTTAGATTTCTTTGCTGTAGAATCTATATACTGTTACAGATGGAGTAACAGGTTCCTTAATCTTTTCACAGCAAATAAGTAGCTCTTTTTAGAAAGATAAAATTGTAATAGTTTGATCTTTTCAGAGGCAGACCAAATTTACTAGGCTAACTAGCAGGAAACACTTGATTTTAAATTATTGGGATTTCTACAGGTGGAGATAATGGCAAGATCAATCATGTTAGTCGAACATGAGAATTTGAGATATGTTTGAAGTCCTACACATCGATGTTGTGCACTGACAAATACTATTGCTAAACAGAAACTACACACATGACATAAAGTACTCTTTAAAGAATAGTGTTTCAGCTATTTTCTTTTGTGATACAAAATATAAAAAACCCATTAAATTATTAACATTTCAGCTTGCTTAAATGTCTTCCCATTTATTATTAGAGCTGCTATGAAAAGGAGTTCTAGATGATAGAAACATCTGTCCTGGTTTTATAAGGACTTCTTAATTTAAAAGAGCTTTTAATTCTACCTAGTGTTGAACTAATGCAAGTCTACCAAAAAAATCTGTCTGGGATTTGATGTCATCTTTGTTAAGTTTTGTCACATCAGTGGTAAATATTTGACTCTTTTCTTGTACCTTTTAGTATTTTTTTCCTTTACAAGTCCCCAAAGTTATTGATGATCGTCTGTAGCTGAAAAATACAAACAGAAGCTTTTCCTTTCCTTTGGCTGTGTATATTGCCTCACTGCATAGGAACTTATCCCCGGATGATTTTCTAAGGAAAACTGTATGACTCCATAGATGATTCCATATGACTATTTGTCATACATTGCTGTTAAGTATTGAACTACTTAATGTAGTTAGTTTTCTCAATGATTAGCTCTATTTTTTATATAATGAAGTCTCTCCCACATCCATCACTACATTGTTTGAATTAACTTATTCTATTTCTTTTCCATTCTGTTTTGTATCTGCTCTTCATATTTACTGATTTATTTTCTGCTTTTACTCTTTCACCTGATTTACCTGACTCTTCCCACTGCTCATCAGAAAAGACAACACTACATTTTTAGTACTGGCAGCATTTATATCTGCGTTTGTTACTATTTATTGTGTCTGCCATAATGGCAGTTGGAAGACAATCTTCATTAAACTTCCCATTCTAAACTTGCTAAACTTTCTGATATATATTGAGGAGTGTAAATTTTCATGAATAATTGTTGTTAAATGACAATAGCTGGATATGACATGCTGTGTATCAAATTCTGTATATTACCTAACACAATCAAGCTTTTATTGCAAATGTAGAGACAAGTAACTTTCCAAAAGCACTTGGCGTTACCAGCAAACCATAATATAATCTAGATGTTCTTGTGTGAATTTTCCCATAAAATATAGGTTCAAACTGACTTGAGAATGACCGTATATTGAGACATCAACTGCTGTGATTTTATATTTCTTAGTAATTAAGTGTTGCATGGCATAGGTTTTCTCTGTAGCCAAAGTTCATATAGGACAATTTGATTTCTATTGCCACATAAAGATGGAATATGTACTTTCAATTATAATCCCTGTAAATAATCCACCATCTGAATTTATTGTAGTGAAAAACTAGTAATCTGAGCCATAGGGGGTAAAGAAAATAGTAAACGGGGATGATTCTTTTCATTTACCATTACATCTGTATTAACCAGACACCTATAATTAAGCTGTTTGTGTAGGCTTCTTTTATTATTAGTTGAGAGAAACAGGCACTCAGTCTGTGATTCATATAATCCTAAACTAGATATCTATAGCTGGTTACATAAAGTCCATCCTCTACTGCTTATTGATCTCCATTGGATATAAAAAAAATTGAAAGTAACTAATAAATATGTGCGTGTCTTGTAGACCTCTAAAGTTAGGCAAGACATCTCCTGATCACTTACTTAAATGCTGAGGTATAAATATGTTACTGAATTTTTTATTGCTATTTCTTTTCAGCTATTGCAATACTTTTATTCTGTGCAAAATGTATATCTATTATACTCTGTACTTTATAAGGCTACATAGCAGAACTATTTGGTCTTTCCACTAAAATGGTTACTTTTATAGGTCAATTATAATAGTTGGTAAAATATATTAGTTTAAACTTTTCATAGTTTGCATTATTTTGTGTAACAAAACACAAACTATAAAAAAAATATTTTTTGAACATCAAAATATTTTTGGAAATTCAGTGAATACTAAGAAAATACTAATTCCATACACAAGTAAATCACTTCTTAAAAGCTGGATGAAGAACAAATATGGATTTAAGAAACTGCTCATTAATAGAAAATTACTAGAAAAATTATATTTTGGATATAATTTGTATTCAATAGAGATTGCAGAATTATGAGATCTGTTTATTAATGATCTTCTAGAAAAAGAACAAACTTTGAAAACATTGAAACAAAATGAAAAATATAATTTTTCTGAACTTTTCTGGCATATCACAGTACATTTACTTTTTCACTAGCCTGCTGTCATCACTTTCTTTTTAAGACTTTGTTTTCTTTAGAATCATGTTTACTTTTTTTGTTCTATAGCTCTTTTTTTCCTTGTTTCCCAACTTCTCTAAGTTTCATTGAATTGCAGAATCAGAGTGAACAAAAAGAATTACCCTGTTCTGTCTCAGCTGGGACAGTATCTGCAGCTGGCATTACAAATGTGAGAGCGAAGCTTGCAAAGAGAAATTGTTTCTCTTTCCTTTATAAATAACAAGTAAGCTTACCAGTGGAACTAAAATCTTTAAGAGGACAGTACAATTTTTACCCAAACTTATTCAATTGCAATAGACTTTTCAGTACCTTTCTATTATGTTTGTGCCAATATCTTAAGCCATAACTCTTGAAAGCTGCTGTTATTTAAATGCAAATCCTTCAATAGGAAATTAATATAAAATCATGTAAAAGAAGGAAGTGACAATAACTGTACAAAATTAACAGAATTCTAGCTGAAGACTGTTTTCCCTAAAAACCTTTTTCTTTAACAGACTTTCAGATTTCCAAGTGGAAAAAAAAAATTAGGCCTTGGGTGTTTGTTTGACATCGGTGAAATTTATTGTAGGTAATTAATTAGAGAAACCTCTCTATTTCCAAGAAAGATTATAATAACCATATTTGTTGTTTGCAAAGAAAAATTAAGATGCGTATTTTAAGCACATATTTCAGTGTTGTTTGCCAGTTATTAACCAAGTACAGTCAGAAAATACCTGGTAAATGAGTACTTAAAATAGATTAAATAAGACATGCAATACACATATTAATGAGGGAGAAGTGTTTTTAACTTTCCTTGTTGCAGTGCTTTTTGTTGCCAGGCTACCCTGTCTTCTGGTCCTGATAAATCAAGGAAGGTAAAGCAAGTAGTAAAGGCCTCAGTATAAAACTGTAACTTCAACTGCAGTTATAAAACAATATCAATGTTTTCTATTATTTTGGCCTCAATAAATCCATGTTTTCTTGTTACAATTTCAGACTGACTGATCAGAGAAGAATTTACCAAAAGTATTAGGCCATATCTAATCTCAATTAATTTAACAATCAACAAGGCAATAATTTTATTGTAACTCTGTGCTGGCACCAAAACCAATATGATCTTGGAATATAGGATTATATGTATTGAATTATATTGACATGCACTCCAAAATTATGAACAAATTGTGGTGATTTATTAAATTAAAAGTTTAGTTGTATTTTGATTTTGTCCTTTCCTTTACATTTTAATTTATCTTTTGTTACTTTCACATCTACCCATAGAAATAACACTGGTTGTGAATCCATATTTATTGTTGCACATTGAAAATACTTTTATTAACAATACTGTTCTAATTCAGAAAAGTGGTTTTTTAATAATCTGTTATTGAAGGATTTGTTAGTTATTGTCTTTTACAGATTTCCTGATTGGTGCATAAATAAAACTAGTTTTCTAATGGAGATCTAAAACTCGAACTGAGATTTGAAAATCTTTTTTTTGGACCAGTGGCACTTCCTGCTGGACAATTTTTTCCTTAGGTATTTTTTCATTGTCTTCCTTCCAGTGTATCTATGTATGTTAGCAGCCAAGCTGAATTAAATGGATCATTCATGTAGATATGCAGCAGAGTTTGATCTTGAAATGGAATCTTAGATCACAACATTGCTGTTGACCTACAGATAGAAAAAGGGCATGGCACATTGAGGTGAAAAGAGGAAAGAGGAAAGGTGAAGTGAAATGAAACAGAAGAGAATGTCCTTTATAGATGTATGAACTTTGCAGGGACAGTCTTAGAAACCTGCTTTTTCCTTAAATGTGTGATTCCTTAACTGTTACATTATTATTTAGCTTCTTTTCCTCCTTTTTTTTTTTTAGCTATGCATTGCACATTGCTTATTCTCTAACACTCTTTAACAATGGAGCAATGGGATTACATTGACCTGCACTTGGGTCACAACAACCCCACGCAGCGCTACAGGCTTGGGGAAGAGTGGCTGGAAAGCTGCCTGGTGGAAAAGGACCTGGGGGTGCTGGTTGACAGCCAGCTGGATATGAGCCAGCAGTGTGCCCAGGTGGCCAAGAAGGCCAACGGCATCCTGGCCTGTATCAGAAATAGTGTGGCCAGCAGGAGCAGGGAGGTGATCGTCCCCTGTACTGGGCACTGGTGAGGCCGCACCTCGAGTCCTGTGTTCAGTTTTGGGCCCCTCACTGCTGGAAAGACATTGAGGTGCTGGAGCGTGTCCAGAGAAGGGCAACCAAGCTAGTGAAGGGTCTAGAGCACAAGTCTTGTGAGGAGCGGCTGAGGGAACTGGGGTTGTTTAGCCTGGAGAAAAGGAGGCTGAGGGGAGACCATGTCACTCTCTACAACTACCTGAAGGGAAGTTGTAGTGAGATGGGTGCTGGTCTCTTCTCCCAAGTAACAAGTGATAGAACAAGAGGAAATGACCTCAAGTTGAGCCAAGGGAGGTTTAGATCACATATTAGGAAAAATTTCTTCACGGAAAGGGTTGTCAAGCATTGGAACAGTCTGCCCAGGGAAGTGGTTGAGTCACCATTCCTGGAGGTATTTAAAAGATGTGCAGACGTGGTGCTTAGGGACGTGGTTTAGTGGTGCACCTGGCAGTGTTAGGTTTATGGTTGGACTTAATGATCTTAAAGGTCTTTTGCAACCTAAACAATTCTATGATTCTATTCTATGTTTTAAACCAGCTGTGACTTCACTTAAGACAGAAAATAACCTCCAGATGAAATCAGTTGTAAAAAATTTTCATTGATGACAATTGAGCAGAAGCACAGAAAAAATAAAATTTCTCCCATATTAATGGACAATCCCCCACATTTATATTTCTTACTTTCACCCTGGAGAGGACCTTTACTTTTCAGGACCTGGCCCTTACACTATCATTTGCACATCACATTTTACTGAGGGTGCAAATATTATCACCCTATAAGGTTACTTGCATTTGCATGCCCATGTTGTATTGTAAAGTGACATTTAGCAGCATTTACTTTTTTGGCTGCCATTTCCTCATCTTGCATAATACATTTTTCTTACATTAGAAGCTGAGGCACAGGAAAATTTTAAAGTTTGAGTGCACCTGTGGGATGATAGTGTGATAGACATCTGTGAAATAAATGCAGACTTATGGTGAGCAGGTTCAGCTGCAACCCCTTAAAATGACATTTTATAATATGGCAGGCTTAAATGGTAGAATGTTGAACAATCACAGAAAAACATTACATCATGTAAAACTGCAGTACAAGGGGAAAAATGACAACAGTATGCAAAGCTGCAGCTGATCCTGCTTGCCATATGGTATGTCACTCATTGTAATAACACTTACATTCCCTCAGTAAGTGCCCTTAAATATCAGGGAGTGAATAAGGAGTACACAGATTGCAAAAGGAATTTGTAATCATATATATTATGAACTTTGTACTTTCAGGAATCATTCTACACTTACATTAACAGAATACCTTTAAAAATGCATATGTCTTGGAACATTCCCATGGCTAGATAATTTAAAATCTACCTGTGCAAATGGTTACAAGCAAGGCTTCCTTAGTCAATATAAAACAACAACAAAA
This sequence comes from Haliaeetus leucocephalus, assembly GCF_000737465.1. Taxonomy (NCBI): domain Eukaryota; kingdom Metazoa; phylum Chordata; class Aves; order Accipitriformes; family Accipitridae; genus Haliaeetus; species Haliaeetus leucocephalus. Next base: position 3,050,463 of record NW_010972468.1, on the reverse strand, counting down.
AACAACTCAGAAAAAACAACTGTTATAATTTCTCTGTCCCTCCCCTTTCAGGGTACTCTGATTTTCATACAAACACAGTTTTCTTACATCTATGTATTTTATCAGTGTATTCTGTTCAAAGTGATCCTGATGAGAAACCAGCTAGCTCAAGTTGTTGGAAGGATGATAATTTGCTCTTTATCACAGATGTATGGTAAACTGTTTAACTGTTCATTATTTCTCCAGTGCAAAAGGTAGAGAACACTCAATGCAAGTTTCATGCAGCGGTTTTGAAAGAAACAAAGGAAGTACTTTGTCATATCACGTCTGTAATTAAATCGTGGAACTCATTGCCACAAGATGTTGCAGAAGCCAGAAGTGTAATTAGATTCTTAAAAGGACTGAGGACAGGCCCATCTTCTCTATTGAACACAGAAGTCTGGAGCCTTTGTCTCAGGAAGTCCCTCAGACTCTTACTGCTTCAAGAGCATGGCAAGAGAAAGGATCACTCCAGGCATGCCTGTTCCCCATACTCGTGTCTGTTGAAGGAAGGATGCTGGGACAGATGAATCCTTGTCCTGATTCGATCTGCTATTTTATGGAAGTATTTACATTGGACTGAATTCAGATCCAGCACTGTGTTAGTCATTTCCTGTGTCTTTCACTGGATACTGAAATATGGGAAAACAAGAAAATAAAACCCATTTACTAATTTGGTTTTGGTTTTTGGTTTGTTTTTCCTTTTTTTTTTTCCCCCCCTGGAAAAATACAAAAGCAAGCTGAGTGTGAGGCAGACATGAATCATTACTTTATTTATTCTTTTTAGAATGGGTGAGTTTTTAGAGAAGCAAGACACTTTCTATTCTGACAGGCTATAAGGGACAAATTCAGTCCTTTATTCATTATGTGAATAAAGGATTGCTTTGACAATGTTTTCTGATTTTAATATCTTCTTCATATATCCTGCAGTTCATTTGTGTGCTGGAACCATCCCTGTCCTATGGAATCGTGAACAGATGACTGCAAGTTAAATAAATTTTTTTAGTTTGCAGTTTCTAAGATCTGCTTCCCTGACAGGAAAGTAAGTATTTTTTCATCAGTTACTTTTTAAGAAATCAATCCTCTCCTAATTTTATTGGTAGTGTTTCTGGCTGTACACTGTTACTTAAGCAAAAATCTTACTGTTTTATCCCTAAAATCCTTCAGCACCTTTGTGATTTAGCTAATGTGACAAAACAGTTAAAATGTACCACTAAGAAAAATCCTGCAGTGATACAAAAAAGCAACTTGATTATACAAGTTCCTTCTATTTCTAAATTGTACAGAATAATCATTCTCAAGGTGTCACTTAGGGAAGCAAAAGTGGGTCGAGATTAGGATCTGAGATCCTATGAGGTCTTACAGGCTGAGATGTGTTCAGCACACACACCATCACTTCTGAGGTGGTTCCTATAGCATGATGTCTACTATATTTTATTTTCAGCTCTTTGGTAGATTTTTTTTTTTAACTTTCCAAGCTAGCGGAGTATACACCAATAAAAACTAGATATCAGTGTGGGAGATTTGGTAAGGCTTCCCTGTTATTTTTCCAACAACTTTGACCTTATGCACGAGTCAGGACATTGTTTTTTTCTACTGACTGACAGATCCAATTCTTTGAGAGACTTCTCTTAGTCAGTAAATGCCCTAATACTTCTGCTCACACTTTTCATGTCCCTACTCACCATGTGGCTTATGGGAACTTCACTCATTTCAACTTTCTCCCACAGCTTTTGTGACCCTGCGAGTTTTCTCTGATCAGTTTGTAGGATTGTATTTTTCTACAAGCTGTTTCCTCTGAAATGACAGGTCTCTTCTGCCAACATTTCTGTCATCACTAGTAATGCACAACATCGGAGAATGCCCTTCTGATTTTTCCTGTTGCCCTTTTCCGCAGTTTGCTATAGTATCATTTGTTGCTTCTCTCTATTCTTCCTCAGTAATGCACTGACTGAGCCAGAGCAACTGACCTGATGGTTTCATCATCTGGGATTGCAGACCTGTCTTTTCAGTCATGGTACTTGGTATCTGGGGATCAGGGTCAATATCAGTCCCTGGCAGAGTTTTTACATTTCAGGGTACTATCTCATCTGTATGATTTACTGATAGTTTCTCAGGAGCTGACAAGAGTGAGCTTCAAGTACATTTTCTTCAGCTGTGATGCTGGAAGAAAATGTTAGTCGGAGCAAGCAGATTATCTAAACAGAGCCTGATGAGTCTGTGTCCCTGCTCATTGATCTTTCTTAATCCATGTTTGCTTAATTCATTCTAATCCACGACCTTTGCTCCCACTTTAGCTTTGCGGTGCCCCACATTCAGCAGCACATCATGCCTCAGCAGAGTGTCAGTACGTTAGGAAGCCAGGATATTATACATATTGTCAAAGAGAGAGGACCTGGACAGCAGTCAGGTTAACTGGCGTTTCTTTATGGAAGATTAAAACAATAACAGCTGTAAAAGGATTATATTTCGTTAAGATTAGAGTTCTGTCCCTATGTAGGGGTGCCAATGCTTTCTTGTTTTTTAAATGTGATCTTTGAAATGATAAAACAAATAGCAGCTGAAGGGTAGAACACAGATAATGTGTCAGCGATTGTATTTTGGTGTCATACAGTGTTTTTGTGATAGCAATATCATCACAAGTGAGAAATTCAGTTTGTAGGTTGTAATGGAGAAGTTTGTGAAATGTATAGTGGAAGCTGGATGCTTTTATGTCATGAAAGTATTATTTTCCTGAAAAAGTAGAAGGTGGGGGTATATAACTTCGTATTTTTTTCTAGATTCCACCTATTAACATAAAGCACTTTTTCCGTTACAAGGCTTCTCCCACAATAGGACATAACAGTAAAATATTGAGTGATATTATATAAAAGCTTTTCAGCTGACCTCTCACCTTGGAAATGCAGATAATTTTCACTCCAGAGTATCACTGTGAGTCAGTATATACAGACTACCTGAAAACAGAAAAGTTTTCCCTTTTTTATTTGATAGATATGCTCTGTATCCTTTAACATACGTTTGGGATACACCCCTTGGAATCTTATTTATAAATGACATACTCTCCTGCCTGTCTTCATTTGCACAGTGTATCATATTCAACACGACTGTGCGGCTTTTGAGTCTCTCCAGTGTACTTTAAGCAGATATTAACATATGTATCTTTAAGCACAGTGAACATACTTGGAATGAGACTGGGCCAACATAAATTGAAATGGAGAATTAGAAGAAACACAGGTAGAGCTGGAACAAAGGAGCAACAAAAGTAGATAAAAATGTTAGACAAAATGGTTCTGAAAAGTTACATGCAACCACTCTGCAAGCCCTGGGGTAGTTCCACAGCAACTTGAACACATGGTACTTCATGTAGCAAATAGAAAATGACACTTGCCAGACTCTGACCTTGACAGAATTACTTGAGTAATAGTTCTAGTATGATCGAACAGCTTCCTCATTATTTTAGGCAGTAAGAAGTTTTCCAGAAAGCTCTGTCTGCTAGTTCTTATTATACTCTCTGCTTTCATAAATGGAGGGAGAGGAGTATAAGACACATAATTGCATTTAGTTCTTAACCTTTTTATCTAGGTTCTTGTTTGGTCTGCACTACACTAGTGTCTGAGCAGTTTACAAATGTGAATGCCTTTGCTTTTCCAGAGAAACATAATTATTGTCGAAAGAAAGAAAACATAGAAAACTGAGGCACAAAGAACCTGAAAGTAAGATCTTTAAGGGTTTTGAGGAATCTAGAAAAAAACTGGGCAGAACTGAGATGTTTCAGTCTCAGAAAATGACAGGATGGCAGGCACTGAAGTTTTCCCCATTTAAGATAAATTATTTTTTAAATTTAATATCTTGTTACTGCACATGCCAAGGAGATTCATCATCTTGGTTGCGCAGAATATCTAGCATATCCTTTCTGTCCAAGAGGTATGACTAACATTTAGTCTGATACAGATCACAGCAGTCACAGACGTAGATACTTTTGTACTGTATCCTCATAGTTAAATCGCTTTTCCAAGAAGCAGTTCTTCTGTCATGTTAGTCTAGAGGACCCCTAACCCTGCCTCTGGGAAGAGGAGGAGCTAGGTGATGAATGTGGGGGTCCCTTGCCATTAAGCCTCTTGTGTATTTTATACTCAAGAATAGAAGCATCATGGCACCAGAAGAAAAGTAAGGGAGAAGAAACCTGGGCAGGCATTCTTATTTCTGTCATCCTAGGCACTGGGAGGAGAAGTCTGGCTCTTAGCTTCTTTTCCCTGGACTGCTTCAGCATTCAAACCATTAAGATCTAATGTAAGATTCATAAAAACCCCAAGATCAAGTTTTATAATTACTGTCTCTCAGGTCTATGCTCTGGCCTTTAAACTGCAATATTGGTTTTCCCCTTGCCTCATTTCCTTCCCCCATGATTCTTGTAATCTTGGCTGCATATTGGCCATATCTCAGCAGCTAATGGGGTGCGTTCCCTTCCTTGTTTTGCATCCTCACATGCTCTGTAATCTGAAAGGTATATGCCTAACAGGTAGGATCAGTATTACCTGGATAAAAGTGATATTAACCTTCTCCTCCATTTCCTTCTGTGGCTGCTGCCTCACCTCCTGACTGTTTTTTTGTTTGTTTTTTTTTTTTTGGTTTGGGTTTTTTTTGTTGTTTTATTTTTTTTCCCCTAAAACCACTGCCATTGCTATGAATTGCAATTTGCATGATGTTACAACCCCTGACTTGTAAAGAGAAGCAAAAGTGAGAGTTGTAGCCCATAATCACCTCACTTAGGTACCCAACCATCTATAGATACCTAAAATGAAGGACTGACTTAATAATTAAGACTGGAGTTGTGTTCAGTTTCTCTATAGTTAGTACAGCAAAGCAGGCTTCTCCAGAGATAATTTCTCTCTCTGAAGAGAGTGAAAGAGTTTCCAGATTGACTCTATAGTCAACCTAGATTGTTAAATCAGATTTTTAAATTATAAAAATACAAAAGCTAGGTTTGAAGATTATTAGACATTTGAATCTAGGTGAGGTGAATTCTACACATATTAAAAAAGGAATTTGTTTTATTTATATTTGCGTTGTATAAATTATCCTACTCTTGGTAGATCCTTATAGAAATGCCTGATTTCAGTGGGTTTCTTGGAGCTCATTAGTGTTATTTGGGTATCAAGTAATTTCTTTCTCCAGCTCAGTTTTGGTCTTAAGTGTACTGACTGCCCATGGTTTATAAATGTTAGTTTGTTCCTAAGTTCTCTTCTGACCCAAGCATGTCCCTCCTAAATTAAATCCAACCATGGTTCAGTGGATTGCACACTCCAACAAATGCTTTCAGTAGGCATTACAAATGAGAGGGGTTTTTATCCCCCTGCCCTGAGCAGTCCTTCATCATTATCTACCAGGCTGGGGACCTTCCTACACTCACCTCTGTCCTTGGTCACCCCCTCGAGATATGTGACATATGGCCACATTTTCATGCTATAAAAAACCTTTCAGGTGGGCTGCAACACAATTGTCTTATTTCAGACACATTAATTTATAGCCCTTTCCTTAACCCTTCCATCAATAAATACATATACACACATACATACACACAGACACACACACACAGATTGAGAAAAAAATATAAATATTTATTTTATATATACACACATATATATATATTTGCAAATGGACTTTTATATAAACTATACAAGGCCGAGAAAGGCTCTAAAGCCAAGAACTGCTCATGCAAATACAGCTAATCTACCCTAGAGGAGACTACTTCTGAGGCTGGCTGCCAAGCATCCCTCCCTGGGGTGGATGCAGTTAGAAGAGTAGATGTGGTCTGATTTGCTACAAATGGTACCCGCATCTTTTCTATACTAGAAGATGTTGTGTGTCATCAGGCTGTTCTCTTATCCTTTTTCTACTTTTCATTTCATGTACCTTTCTCATCTTGTCATTTTATTGTAAGCTCTTTCAGGTACGGCTTATTTTTACTATAGGCTTGTAGAGCCCCTTTTGATTAAGCAAGACCATAAAAATAATGCATTTCAATGTCCCAACTAAATAAGCTGTAAACTAATTTAGTTAGCCAAAAGAAATGTATTTATAATGTATTATGCATAATTTGTTGGGGGGGGGGGAAGTGTTTTAAAAGATACAAAGGCTAGAAAGTGTTTTGGGTTTTGGTTTTGTTTTGCTTTTTTTTTTAATCCCAGAAGAAAATTTATGTAATAATTATTTTAAACAATCTAATTCACAATTATTTCCTTTAAAACAGCTTTATGGATATGTACATACACAGAACGTGAATACCCTTGAAGCTGAGGAAACCCAACTTTATAATGGATTTCTTTTGAGCATACTGGAGACATAACTTAAACTTTTGCATTCTGAGAGAGAGAACACATGAAGGCAAATAATGAAATTTGCAACAAAGCTAGAAATGTGAGATACTTCTTCTGCCTGCATATCCTTTGGAAAGTATTAGCTAATTATATTTAACATGGAATGAGAACATAATTCCCACTGTTTTGACAAGTAACACATTGCACATTAGCACCTTCTAAATAATATTATTAAAACCAGTTGTCCTTGTTTGCAGTTTCTTCTTTGTAAGAATAAAATTAATTTGAGGCCCATCATTCACAAGATGAGCATTATAATATCAAAGCCATAGTTTTAAGACATTGGAAACTGAAAATCCTGTTCACCCTCTGCACAGAGGGAGAAATTTGGTGCTGTAATAAGAAGATAAAAGGAAAGGTATGTGAAGTCTATGATAGCAGCATGATCCCTTGTGGTAATCAGATTTTCAGTCATGATTAATTTGAGTCAGTCATTTTACTAATAATATTATCCTGACTATAATCTAAGAATAATATTGGTTTCCATTGAGAAATGCAAATTGTAGGTTGTTAAGCATTTTAAATTTTTTTATTAGTTGACTAATTAAACTGAATTGCTCACCTTTTTTTTTTCTTAAAAAATTCCATGCAGAGATGACTTTTAATACTTTGCCTTTAAACATATCATCTTTCATCCAAAGATCCAAAGGTACTTCACAGTACAAATATTAATTTGTACCATATGAATGATCTCACAGCAGTCCAATGAGATATATTACTAGCTGTTATTTTTTTAAGGCTGTTTTAAAAGTAAAATGTTCACATCCTTCAGCAGGATATAATAGCACGAACATCTACATGTTTGCAGAGTCCTTTTCAAGTCAAGGGACAGCGCTTGCTGGTAGTGCAAAGATTCGATCCATGCAGTAACCTCACTGAAAGATAATGACTCACATTAAAAGTAGGAAGGCTTTTTTCCATTAACTTCAAAGGGGTCAGGTTTTCACTTAATAATGCATAATGGTAGCAGTGTCAGAGAAAGATATAGAAAGGGAACAGTCAAAATCATCAGGTATTCTATATGCCAGTGAGATGCAGAATGTACCCACACAGAAGTTTGATATGCAGGTTTAGTTGTTTCCCAGTAGCGTGCTTAACTTCTGTTTTCTCTTTGAAAAAAATTATGTGCATAAGAGTATTGCTTCCTTCAAACATGAGGCCAGACCAATGTTGGATCAGTTTTGATCCTTAAAGCTAAGATGAAACAGAGCAGTAAGAACCTACTTTCATAGGGATGCTGCAGTGAAGATCTCTGATTACACGCCATCATTGTAACCACACTTCAGAGTCGAGGAGCAAAGTCAAATGAGCCATGACAGCAAGTGTGACTACAGGAAGTGAGCGCACTGCTACCATACATGGTATTTAGTTTCCCTCTTGTGTTCAGGCTCTTTAAAAAAAGCAGGGCTAAATTTTACTTTTCTTTAAACAGAAATGTATTCCAGAGGAATTTATTTTTCACTTTTTAATCCAGATTTAAACTCGGATAACTGAAACCAGAATGTGGCCTTCATAGTTAAGGGTAAAACTGTTAAAAAGTGTGCTACAATTGTTAAAGATACAGTAGAACCAAACACATTATTTTCTTAGAAATGTTATACTGAGTGCTTTGTATTAATCGCATCTATGCACAGAGACAGAGCACTTCAAATACGTGACTGAAAAAAGAAACGTACCTACCTGAAACAAGGCCCTTGGATACACTGCTTACCTTAGGGTATTGCTTAAGGCTCTTTCACTGAAATCAGAGATAAGGTGCTTGGCAACTCAAAGGACTGAGTCAATTATGTTAAAAAAACAGTGGAACACTCATAAAGTGCATGTAACAGCTGCATGAAATGGCAATATGCTATTATTACAAGGAAAATAAAATGGATCATTATAAATGAAACTCACGGAGGATTGTTATCAGCAGAACAATTGTTATGTACTGAGCAATCAGAAACACCCACTTGGAAATCCTTAACGAAATGCTTAACATTTTATAAATAGAATTTCCAGGGAATTTAGAGATCAATACAATTGTCTAGCCACCTTCCACCTGTCTGGAACTGCCTTCCAATAAGAGTAACAGAGGGAAACAACTTAAGTAGCTTTAAAGTGGAACTTAATACATTTTTTGGGATTATAGGATGCAGGAAATGCCTCTTAGAGCAGAGGATAGGAATCAATGACCTGGGAGGCCTTGCAGCATGGTATCTTGTGCTCCAGAAACCTTCTTTGCTGCTTTGTCTCCAGTAAACATAGGTTCAGCACAGAAGACAAGTTTCAACAAAACACCCTGTTGTTTAGAAGTTGTTCTAGCTAATAGTGGTACTTCAGGAATGTTTAATCTTCAAGCAATTCTAATGTTAACCCTGTATTAGTGGAGTAGGAATCCAGGCTCCATGAGTCACTATTTGTAATCAACAGTAGAAGTGTCTAAAATCAATAGCTAACATGCAGCAGGGCCTTACAGTGAATTAGGGGCAGAGTGTGAAAACAGCAGTTGCTCTTCAATGTGCCTGTGCCAGCTGAGATCAGACAAAATGTCAACATTTCTTTCTCTGGTAGTCACAACTAGAATGTATATATACATGCAGTAGAAAGGCCTATTTGGAGACTAGCCCTTTCTGGTTTAAATCCCTGTTTATTCACCCACCTTATGTGCACCTGTAAGGAGTATCTACACACAGAAAGGAGAGAAGAAGCCCTCAAGGTCAAGTGTAGAGTCATGGGAATTCTGCCTGTTCTAGCTGGAGAATGGGAAAAAACAATCAATGCAAATTCTTCTCGGCTGATGTGCCACAAGTTTCTCGTTATGGTAATTAGTGACGCATCAACACCGTTAGACTTTGCAGCATGTTATATCCCTTAATGCTCACTATTTACTGTAGTGCCCAGAGGCCCTAATAGGAACGTTGAGCCGATGCAGCAGAGTTGGGAGGCTGACAGGGCTGCAGTAGGAGGAAATGCCACTGCTGGTCTTACCAAGGGACTCGAGGATCTCTCATTGCCCTCCATCTCCTGTAGAGGCTGCAGCTGCTGAGATGGAGTAAGAGTGAAGCTGTCATCCTTGGTGGGCTCATGGTGCTGCACCTGGGAACTTGGATCTGTCTGTGGCATGGGAGTCCTGTCCTTGCACTGTCCATGATAAATAAGCACTCATTATTGAGATGGACCTTATAAAAGATGAGCACCATATTGTGCAGAGTATTGTGAAAACAAACATATATATGTTTTCTTGTCTAAATTCTAAGCATTTCAGTTGTCATTCAGAAGCAGGTCACCCACGTGTAAATATGACCCTTGTAAAATTGCCAAGGTCAGATAGACTTAGGACAATCTGCTGTGTAAAGGCTGATTGCACAAGTTTAAGCTGCCTGAGGGCTGCTTTAACTTATCTCGCCAATTTTTCTAGAACTCATAGGGGAAAGAATACTGTATGCTAAAACTGATTCATTCTACTTCCTTTATTTTTCTCTTTACCCCTTCTGAACAGTCACCAAACTCTGTCCATTGCTGTTTGGTAAATATTAAAAGCATTTTACCATATTCACCAAAATATTTTTCTGAAATAATTGATGTATACATAACATAGGTTAGAGAAACTACTATAGATCAAATGCTTGGCCGTGCTTGCTGAAGATTAGAAAATGATTTAGCTCTCAGTCTTAGTTAATTGAGACCTCTCTTCTAAGCTCTTGCTTGGTACTCCAATGTAAGTGTGAGAAGTTAATCCTTTAAGTCTAACTATTCACCTAGTCTCTCCTTATGTCAAGGGGACAGAAGGCATCATCAAAGATTTATCTTATTCTGTGGTAGACATTTAAGATGTTTCAGATAAACTACTCGCATGAGGTTCCTTTTTCTTCTCATAGATCTAGGCTCAGTAAGTTACGATGTCTAATGTTAAAATGTGTACATTAGTTTAAATGAATTGCACATTATAAAGAGGTGGAATGTGATTTAAGTGCTTCACCCAATAAGGGATTACAAATAAAATGCTGGGATTTAAAGGAAAGAGTTGCCTAGAAGCTGTCGTCCACAAGCAGATGGCTGGCATTTTAATGTAAAGAAATAGTAGCCAAAAATATTGATGTGTAGCCTGTGCAAATTGTGTTTCAACACATAGACATAATGAGTCAGTAACAAGAAATAATGTATCTGATAAAATGGTCAGTTTAATATATGAAATAAGGGAGAGTGAGAAATTCTGTATATGTAAAAATCTCTACTTCTAGAATTATATGCTGCTAAAATGATGGAATAGATGTTATCAGGATGTTGGTTAGACAGCTACTGTTGCTGCAATTGTAAACTTAAAAAAAAAACCCAAACCCCCAAAACCCCAAACCCACCAAAGAAACAAATATCTGGTAATAGGTAGTTATATTTAACACTTTGTGTAATTTACACTTTAATTAAAATGTACTAATTTTATCATCCCATGCCTGTATGCTGTGTCAATTCAGAACTGATCACTCAAGCCCAGAAAATTCTCCTTGAAATGTGTATTCCACCTGGTAAACTTACCTGAACATATTTAATGAAGAAAAATGTTCAATTTTAAATGTACACTATGAAATTGGCTACTTCATCTATGTTGTATAATACCTTAAAAATGCACCTTAACACTTTTATCTGATTAGTATGAATGATTCAATAAAAACTCCTCAAATGCATAGAAACTGGAGATCATATAGCCTAACCCAGCTGTCATGCAATTTATAAATACAGAAGCAACAACCCACATCTGTTCTCCTATTTTCTTTTTTCGATTTAAGAGGGAAATTGACCTTACAATCTTCAACGTGACTTCAGGTCATTGTTATTAGTGATGAGAAAATGCTGTGTTCTTCTTTTGACTGAGTCTGGCAAACCTCCCAGATATTTTACAATCACAGTATAAAAGCTCTGAAATGCTGTACAGTATTTTATTTTTTCAGGTTTAGACACTTGTTGTAGTAGCCTGTACAGCTGGCAAACAGAATTTTTTTGCAGGAAGTCCATGTGCTTTTTTTCAGTTAAAATGATGTTTCTCCTTCAAAACCCTGAATTCTAAAATAACTTGGCTGAAATAAACAAGTTACTATGTCTTTCTTTTAGGCAAAGAGGTTAGTAATTTTCATTTAGGGAGGATGGGTAACAGAACTGTATCATTATTTTTTGAGTTTCAGGAAGAAAAAATATTTGCATGGAACATTAGAGTTGGGTTGAGGCTCATTCTCAAGAAAACATGGATCCACAAACACAGAAGTATGGAACTTTCCACTCTGCCTACAGGAAGGAAAGAGAAAATCCAGTTTTTTGCAGCATAATTCCCATTAACTACAGTATTATTCATGCATAATCCTGTTTAAATTTTTTGATGTCTAAGTTAAAAAAATCAAGAGTTTAAGTACCCCAATAAAACAATTTTATCACAATTTAGCAGCTTCCAAAGGATCTCCACAGGAACTTGTTTGACTTCTTATCTTCTATCTGCAGGAATTTGGGACCCATGCAGTAACTCTGCATTGTTAATATAATAACTAGCAGCCTGTAAGAACTGAAATAAAAATGGATGCATGTGTTTATATTCAGACGGGATACAAGGATGCTGATCCTGAGGGTTATGTTCTTATCTCCACCTTTTGAAACTGTTCTGTTTTGCATGTCATTAAGAGAGAAAGATATTCCTTCTCTAATAGCTGGTTAATATAGCACACACACATGATTTTGCATCTGGGCCTGGAATTGAGTTTTCTACTTTTTCACAACTGTTAGGCAAGAGAATCATGCTTAAAAACTTTCTTGAGTAAAATGAATATTTAGCAATGCTGAAAGAAGGCAAACAACCCTTGTAAGAAGAAATGTACTCTTTCTCTTTCCGTTGAAACAGGTCGTTGTTCAGTGAGCAATTTTGATAATTTTGAGCAGAAGTACTAAAATAAATATTGATTCAGTGATATAGATCAGAAAGCAAAACTTTTTTTTTTGTTGTTAAGCAAATATGTCATCTAAACCGATTGTTTTTACAAAACCATGCCAATTTCTTTAGAAAACAATATAAGCTACCTCAGATGTCACAGCATTCCTGCATTTGTCCCTCTAGGAAGAGGGAAGAAGAGTAAGACATACTGCAGATATTGAGGAAAGCACATTCATTTGCGATAGGTAAGTTCTTATGGGTCTTCCTTTATACAACCTCCCTGGAGAAAGGCTGGATAAACAGATAGGCTTTATAGCATGATTTTAAGACCAGCAAATTCAGTGCTGTTGAACTGTAGAGGTAGCAAGATCAAGGAATCTTTGTTGAAAAAAAATCTGCAAAGAGTCATCACAACTAGTCATCTCCCATTATAAAATGGGATTACCTCCCATCTAAAATATGCAGTTAATATAAGGAAGCAGAAGAGTTCATGGTGTCATCCTGTAACTTAATCATATGTGCTTAGTGGGGGGTGGGAGAAAGAATATTACCCAGTTATTTACCAGGAGAGGTTTATTATAATTGTGAAATGTAGTAGTATAGTGTTGTGGTTTAACCCCAGCCGGTAACTAAGCACCACGCAGCCGCTCACTCACTTCCCCCCCACCCAGTGGGATGGGGGAAAGAATTGGGAAAAGAAGTAAAACTCGTGGGTTGAGATAAGAATGGTTTAATAGAACAGAAAAGAAGAAACTAATAATGATAATACTAATAAAATGACAACAGCAATAATAAAAGGATTAGAATATACAAATGTTGCACAATGCAATTGCTCACCACCCTGC
>NW_010972468.1:3000908-3037320 GCF_000737465.1 Haliaeetus leucocephalus | reverse complement strand
CAGGACATATAGACAGCCCCTTAAAATTTAAAGCAGCTGAAAACTCTAGAATAAGGGTTTATTTTGCAAAATGAATAGATCACTGAATATGCACTGCACAGTACCTTTATTACTTTTCCCACCATTAGCTGTTATTTAATAAACCCTGCTATTAATAAGCAACGATAAGGTCTGACTTAAGTTTACAAAAGACAGGAAATTCGGAGTTCAGACTTTTCATTCCGTCTTTAACTTGGACCTCTGTGTCTTGATATTGCAGGGGCCTGGGAGCCTAGAGCAAGTGTCTTTTACCTTATACCACAGGTATATATACATATTCAGCAAAATATGCAAGCGTGCAGCCCTGTAATAAGGCATTGCCATTGCTAGTGATAGGCCATAAGCTTTGCGCTGTGTTTGCATGGTGTCTGGACCGAGGTTTGTCACATCTGCTCTGCATGAACTTGTCTTATCCTGTCTGCAGCTTGACTTCACTTGGCTTAGCTGTCATAGCAATTTCTCTAATTGACTAGGTGTCTACAGCTAATTTTTTTTATTTTTGTTGTCTGTTTGTGATGAAACCATTGTTTTATACAGGTAGCAGAAACAAGCAGTTGTTCTATGCAGAACGAAATATGTATGGTACTAAGGTAATGATGTAAGGTAGAGAAATACAGGCCTGGTACAAGAGCAGAGGGCTTGAGAGCTGGGGGCACAGGTTGTGGTATAGGGATGGGCATGAGGTGGTAAGGGGTGGGTCACAGGATGGCACTTCAGACCCCAGGGTTATAAGCAACGCACCCATGGTCAGTTACAGAAACACAGATCTGGGAAAATTGGGTTTAGAGATAAAAAAGAGAACAAAGAAGTAGTACCTACCCATATGTAAAGAGTACCACATATAGTAAATTTGGATGTAATGTGCAGTTGCAGACCAGCAAGAAAACAGCAGAGGTATAAAAGCAAGTTAGCGAACATAAGAATGACCCTAAGTGAACCCTAGAGTGAAGAACAAGAAACCATCAACATTAACATCATATTCCTCCCAGTGAAGGACTCCAGATGCTGACAATTTACCATAACAACACCCCCACACAACCTCCAAGAAATAAAACGCTGACCCTAAGATCCCAAGGAGCAAGGCAAGAGTGAGCATAACATCAGAAAAAGGGGTAGAAACAAAGTGCATGTACAGCAATTTTAATTGCATTATTAGTCTTTCTTTTCCTCTTACAATTAAATCTGGATTAATAATAGTTAGACTCTTAAGATTTCAATTACACTAACAATAAGTTCTTAGTTTTATATGTATATAAGGTGTGCCTGCCCTTTACTCATGAAGATTTTGAGTGTAACAGGCACTGGCTGTAGTGAAGTAGAAGGAGGTAAAATAGCAAGTTATAAGAGTCAGAAGAGACCTGTTCCATATGTTCTTCATTGCGCTACTATTGTTTTGGATAGTCAGTTTTAATATTCAGATTCAGAAGTAATGGCTCTAAAATGCCTTAGTTGCATACTAATTTTTTCTTTTATCATTCTTGCACTAGGAAGCAATGAAAAAAAAGTAACATAAAAGGTGTGATGATATCACTTAACATTATTTTTCACAGAGTCATAGATTTCTACGTTTCAATTGTTAAGCTCAGAGAGCTGGTTGCTTGGGAGACACATTGGATTTGAAATTCAGATTCCTTGATTTTGCAACAAATCTATGTAATCTAGGAATAGTCGTAAGTATTTCAGTGTCTGTCTGTTAACTTTATTTCATCCCACCTTTGTCCCTGATAGTCTGTTTTTTCTTTTTTTTCTTCTGCTCTTTTGCAGAGTAATGGGGTTTTATTTGGGGGTTTTTGTTTGTTTGGGTTTTTGGTGGGATTTGGGGCTTTTTTTTTTGTACAAGACTGATCAGGAGGAAGATCTGGTGTTGATTAACTTTAGAAAAGTGCATGGAAGAGTCAATGTCTGGTTGATTGTCATCAGGTGTTCTAGAGATACTGCTGAACACTCTATTCAGCAACATCTCTCAAATATTTGTGCTAGTGAACAAAGTTTTTAGAAGTCAATATCTGAAGACAACACCTCTATTTTTCTTGCATCTCCATTGATAAGGATCTGTTTGGCCTTGAATCCAGGACATGAGATTGCTATTGAGATTAATGATGATGACAGTGAACTGAAATGTGATGTAAATTGCAACTAAAGTATTTAATACTGAAGTATACCAGGACAAAGAAATAGGTTCTTCTCTAAAAAAAAACCAAAAAAACCCCAAAAATAGGAAAAGTAATGCTTTTTATTTTATCAAAATCTTCTAAAACAATCAAAATTACGTAAAAAGAATATTTTTATAATGCAGGTGTTCAATAGGATTTTTATAGTAATTTGAGACATAAATAATGCCCACCCTTTATTACCAAAAAGAAAAGCAAATGTAATGTGTTCAAAGGAACTAGAATGAAGGATCCATCATTAAGTGAATGAGACACTTTCATTATCCATGGGTCATTAGTTCAATATGCTCTAATGGCTCCTAAAAAGCTGTTGCACACTCTGAGAGTACTTGCTAACTTAGCTTATAGTGCATCAATACAGAAGAAAAAATATCAGAAAATCATCTTAGTAGATCTGTAGCTGATTCAGAATATTTATGTCCACTTTTCAGTTATTATGTACATGAAATACCTATGTTTTATTCATGGCACCAGCTATTGCTCACGGTGACGTGACACAATCATTGTTTGAAATTGTGACTCCTTTCCACATTTTTTGAAATTTATACCACATAAAATCCAAGTTGTCAACTTGCAGAAATCTTATTGGCTCTTTTAGTGTGCAGGTTAGGTGGATTTTAGATGGCTATGTGCAGGAAAACAGTCCAGAAAATTCCTGTTCACTAACCTAGGGCCCTTTAGAGGTCTTTGCTTTTCAACATCTTAGAGGCTTACATTTTTGTTGAGAGATTAGTTAGACATTAACATTGCTACTACTGTAATACATTCCAATTTAATTCTGTAATCTTCTGTGTTCTTCACAGGAATGTGGAACATTTTATAAATCTGGAGTTTCATTCTACTTTATTACTAACTTTTTCTTTTTAATCCATTCTGACCTTTCTTTACTTCCACAGTTATTGCACTACGGTACATACAGGCTCACTGAAAAATACTTTACTGCTTTCCTCTTCCTTTTATGTCCTTTCATGTCCTAAAAAATTATTAAATAGGATATCTCACGAAAGGACACATGCAAGTAGGGATAAACATAGTCACATACCTTCAGGATATCAAAAACATAGCATTAGCATTTTCCCAGGTAAAAGAAGGCAGAAATTGCACACTGAAGTGGTGAAAATCTTTTCATGGGATCACAGGATCATATGATAATTGAGTTTGGAAGGCATCTCAGAAAGCCATCTATTCCAACCTCCTGCTCAAAGCAGGGTCAGCTCTGAGATCTGACCAGGTTACTCAGGACTTTGCCTAGTTGAGTCTTGAAGATGTCCCAGGATGGATGTGCAACTTCTCTGGACAACCTCTTTTCCCACTTGACTGTCTCCATCACGAAAAAGCTTTTCCTGACATCCAGCCTGAACCTCTTGTTTCAACTTATGCCTGCTCTCTCTTGTCCTCCCACCTTGCACAGCTGTGAAGAGCCTGGCTCCATCCTCTTCATTAACTTCCTCAGAGGTAAGGGAGGGCTGCTGTTAGCTCTCCCCAAAGCTGCTGCTTCTCCAGGCTGAACAAGCACAGTTCCCTCAGCCTATATGTATTTGATACTATAAACTAAATTTTGAAAATTTGTAAATATGTTCAGTAAACCTTACATTTTAAATCATTGGATCAACATGTAACAGTCGTAGGCTTAGATTCAACAAATGATTTATGATCTTACCTGTTGTGAAAGCTTTTACCATCTAATGTTAGCAATCAGAAGTTGAAAACATAAATATTTTGTTGGATCTGGCCCTTGGCATTTTCCTTGCTTGTGCTCAATTTGCCCTTAGTCACGCATCTACCCCAATTACAGTTACTTTTATATTATATGCTATTCATGCAACCTTTTTCCCAGAATACGTCCTTTTTATTCAAATGAAGTAATGCATTGGTTCCTTAAAATGTGTGTAGTCTCAATAAGCGATACATGATTTGCCCTCAGCATAATACGCACCCAAAGGATATCTATAAATTCCTTGTTATATCTCTTCTCTCCAAGGTCTGTCAACTTCTTCCTGTCCTTCAGCAATTCATCAGTTCCTTGTTCCTGTCTCAAAGGAACTATCATTTCTATACTTTTTTGTCATTAACACTTCTCCAATTCCATTGTCTCTTACCCCTAGGACTATTTTCCTCAAATCTATCAATCACAGAGTTATTAGTTCTTCTGCTTTCTACCTGTCCAGCCATCACAGCAAGACCTAGTTGGTTTCTCAACCCTGCATCTTCTTATACAACTCTCTCTAGGACAGCTTATCAGAAATCAGCAAGAATAAATGGCCTACATCAAGCCATCTGCTATGGTTGTCCACCGTCATGGTCATGGCATTTCAAGAAGTACGCTTCATCTCCTTCCTGTTTTCCTGCTGAGAAAGGGAACTTCATGCCTTCACTTATAGGCCAGCCAAGAAAAAGGGATGTCTGCAATAGCAGTGCAGAAATGTCATCAGTAGGACCCTACCTTCTCTTTCCCCACAACTGAATAGAAGGAGGTGCTAGTTAGAAGAGGCAGGGTAGTAACCTGATTGATACAGGCAGACAGTATGAATATCCTGGATTATTAAGGAAAGGAAAGGGTAGATTTGGGGTTTTGGTTTTGATAGTGGGTTTTTTTGTTTAAGCATGGAGTTTTTTGTAATTGGACAAAGTATTTTGCAAGTCTGAGCTGAACAGTCTTTGAAGACACATTATAGTATCAGCAGCACATCTTCCCTTCTTGCTATTACAGTTGTCTTCCTTTTACTCCCTGCTTGCTTGCACAGTCCAAAATCTGAGCCTTCTCTTCCAGTTTTCACTTGGTTTTAACTTCTCTGCTCTGACATAGAAGAGGAAATTGTCCACATTTACAGAGCTGTTTTTATTTTTCTAGGTATCAGCTGAATTGATGTAGAAGTCAATCGCCCTCCTACTGCTCTGTACTGGTTGCTGGTTACCAGACTGAAATTAGGCACCTGTGTGCCTTGTGATAACTAGCCTTTTTCTCTCTCCCAAGCAAATATATAACAGATGCCTTCTGTAGAATGAAGCATTGTGCATTTCTTATTTCCCTAAATTTCTGACAGCGTTTCTCTGCACACAGAGAATGACCAGGTCCATGAATTCATGTCATACCCTCTTGTGTAGGTATTCAGGAGCAACTGAGAAGGGAGCAGAGATGGGAAGGATACCCACTAGCCTAAACTGGAAGACATACTTTGCACTAGTAAAGATCCAATGTCATTTAAATGCTCCTCAGAGCAGTGTGGAGACTGGGTTTTACACCAAGACAGAGTAATAAGGTGTTACCCATGACAAAGAACACGGGTTCAATTCACAGGCTAGCTTTCCAGACTTTTCATTCATTTTTTCCAATACATTTTTCGTTTCATTTCAACCTGCTTAATTAAAAGTGCATGCTTTTGTCACTCTGACCTGTGTTTTTGTCCAGGCTTAGTATGGTACAATTGATACTAGCCCAGTGTGAACTGCTGTTAGGTCTACTAAAGAGACACAGCATGGTGCGATGATGTTTGTTTCTGCTGAGATTTAATGGCTATTTGACTTGGCAACTGCTTTCTGAGACATGGTTCTCACAGGGGATCTCTCCATTTCAACAGCCACAGTGTAGGTTTTCTCTCTGGTACTGAGTGTCAAACATCTGCTCTCCTCTTATCTTTCCCTTCCAGTTTTCTCTGTCTCTGGCATAGCTTGCTGCAGACCAGGAGTCCCTTTTTTTTCCCTCTTCAGGATTGTGACAGCAGCTTTTTCTTGCTCGGGCACACTATGACCAGGAATTTATCGGTATTTCAGGAAACATGGGGAACTACCGCGACCTGCCCTTTTCATCTTTGCCACTACTGCATTCCTTTCCACAATGATCCTTCGAGTGCCAGGAGTGATCCTGAAAGTGCCACAGGCACCATCAGCTGATGAAGGGACAAGTCAGCTCCAGAATTTGTGCAGTACTTATATTTGCACCCACATTCCCGTGGCTGCATTTTCACTCTGGTTCACTTCCCTGTTTCCTAACATACTGTATTGCCCTGCTCCAATTCTCCCTTCCTTCCCTACACAACTTATTAAAATGGAGCCCGGGACAATTAGTTGTGTGTATAGTTTTTCATTTTTGCTAGTTCAACATAGAATTTAATATAAAAAGATTGCCAACTCAAACTTCTATTTCTTTTCTTTAAGGGCCTGTCTGCAGGGTCAAATAAAAATTTTGCATTACTTGGTCCTTACCTTGTTATTGATATTTTTCTCTCAACTTCTCTACCCTATTTTTGAAAAGGAATTTCATTCAATATACCTTAACCTCTGGAGCAAGCCTCTAATAGGAAATGTGTCTGTGTATTTTATAAGTAGAAAAATGGATTCAGCTGTATGTACAGATTTCTGTTTCAGGTTTCTTCAGGAATGATTACAATTGCTTTCATAGCCCACACTTAGTCTCCTTTTCACCCCATTAAGTCATCAGAAGAACCTGTAAGGAAATAAAATATCGTATTTTCTTGTAATTTGTGAGCTTATTTGAGGGCTTGTATAAATATATGAGACTCCATTACCTCCTATTAACAGAATGAGCTCTGCCCTCTACTAGTTATGTTTAGGACTGGAATTTGGATGGATGGCAGTTGTCCAGCAAACCAATATCTTTGAAGGCTCTCATCTTTGATAGGCTCAGGCATCTAAGCTTTCATTAAAGCATAACAAACAGACTTTCAGACCTTGAGTTTTTACAAATAAATAACTGTATTTGAAAAAAAAAAATCTGAGTAGGAGGTTTAAGATACTTAAATGCTGCTACGCATGGAAAATCCAATCATACAGTTAGACACACAGACATTGGAGGGAGTGTTGAAATGCTGAGCAGATGGGGGAAGAGGACATATGTGCCTAAGTGGGCTGTGCAGAAGGGGTTTCAGAAGTGCGCTATGGGCCAAGAGTTGATTTGAGAATAGTGGGGCATCATGCTGGCTTATTGTTTCTTAATGTCAAATTATAGTCTTGACTGATAGATACAGCAATACCTTCCAGTACCTGGCATTTATTTTGCTGACGTTTTGGTGTGTCGATTCAGATAACTTTCCTTAGATCTAATGTGTTGTCTAAATTTTTGATGAGAAATGTCATAAAACTTCAGAAGAGCTCCAGAAAAGACCCCAGATATTCTCATGGAATCCACTTCAGCTGAATCATGCTGAGATACAAATTAATGGCTTTGTAGAAAAAAAAACCCCAAAACCCAACACAAAACAAAACAATAAAAAAGCCCACACTCTTTTCTAGTTTTCTTCCTTTTTTGTATTGGGTCTTCCTCCTGAATAAAGAAAGAGATGCCAGGCCTCTCTAACGAAGGCTCGCTTTTGCTCTCTGCCTTTCGTGGGAAAGAGCTGATGTCAACTCCTTAATCCAATTCAGATGTTTCAAGTAGAGAAATTATAGTCTAGGAAAGGAGTGCAACAGAGATATTCCTCTGCTAACTAACCAGACCTGGGGTAGGAACAATAGTCAGGTAATTACTGCTTTATTTTTACATAAGAAATTATATTCAGTATTTTATATGTTAAACTCATGCTTTTTTCTTGAATCACCTGAAAGAGAAATTTCCAGATTCATATGTTTCGTATGTTGGAGAAGTATTTAAATGAAGACATAAAGAATGGTCACCATGACTGCAGAAGGGAAGCATTTACCAGATATTTTGGCTTGTGGAAAGTTAGACTTTGATTGTGGATGAAGATCAATATTAGAATAAATGCCTATTTGATATTAATCATGAGAAAAAGGATGCACTCAGTGGCTGAACTCAGCCATAGAATTTGCATGTACTTTAAAACTCAATTTTTCTGTCATCTATTCTATTCTGAAGGCAGCATAGTAAAAGGGTGGGTTCACTAACACCATAAACTTGCTGCAAATGCTTTGTGTCTTGCACTATGCTTATCCAGGGGCAAGTTCTACCTTTGGATTTAGCTGGAGTGCTCTATAGTGTCTTTAGAGGCCAGCACATTAAAGTTTTTCCTTTTATCTGCACAGGAAGACATAGGCATGGTACTTACAACAAAGTCTGTGGGAAGATCCACCAAGATCTGCTGAAGAAAGAATCTCAACAAAGAGTTAGACAACAGGGAAAATCTCTCTACTTTTGCTGGCCAGATTGCATGTAAAATTCACGTAGAGAGACACAGCGTATAAATAAGGCAAGTGCTGCACATTTACGGCAGAAGTTGGTTTGTCTATTGATGTTGCCTCTGTAGCAGTCTCATCCTGACTGTATGCCAAATAGCTCCTGGCAGATGCTCAACTCAGTGAGCCTACATTCCTTAGCAGCTACAGTTTAGCAAATACTTGTAAGAGACAGAGACAGACTGTGAAGCTATTGGTTCAGAAAGGATCTTGCTTCAGAGGTAGCTGATGATTCTATAAAGAAAACAAATGACAGCTACAGGTTTGAAAAAGCAAAGGCAGTCTTGTGCAGACCATGCTGATCTTTAGCATAAGGGACAACTAATCAGTCCCAAACAATGACACTACTCTCAAAAATATGATCCCCAAGTGAATTCTAAAGGTTTTCTGTCAGAATAAGGAGCAATTTCTCTAAAAATACATGGATACTCTTAAATACTTGCTAAACTGTAGGAATATTGCATGTTACAAGTAGGATTTTGAAAAGTGATACAAAGTCATATAAGGTGGAGCTCTGGTTCCAGTTTTCTGTGGAACACAGTTCATGTTATGGCACACGATATTTTTACACACAGACCAGGATTTTTTTTGAAGTACCCAGCTGATTCTTGGCAATGATGCCAGGCTGCTCTCCAGGATGTAAGCTAGTGTTTCAGCTAGTTTTTTTCCAGAACAGACAAATTTTCAGAGTCAGTCTATAAAAGCAAGTTGAATATTTTATTTGAGGAAGAGGAAATATTAACTTGAGCCACTCAGAAGTGATTTGTGGTCCTCTTAAGGACCCTGTCTGAGGCAGCCCAGAGGGAGGACTTAGAAGGGAAGACACTTGACAGAGAAGAAACTGGAGGAGTAACTGATCACAGGAAAACAGTGATAAAATCTGGCAACAAGGGTTAATGTGGAAAACAGCAAGAATCCGGCAGGATCACAGAACTTGGCCCAACGTGCAGCTGTTATTTGTTGGGTGAATTTTATGAGTGTGGAGTACTGGAACAGTGTACCTAGTGCCCTAAATATACTCCCCAAGATATAGGAATAGACTTACGTGTCCTCCGAATCAGACTTCTTTAGACACAGTGACCAGATGTTTGCTTCACCATACTCTGGCAGACAGAGGAATAAATCCCTGTAATGATCTGATGTTAGCATCCCAGTGCAGAACTGTAATGTCCCATCAGTTTCCATGTGCAGAAATATGCCCTCGATACACTGTGGAAGACATTGGTGTTGCAGACTTTTGAAAATCCTTGTGAACCCAGTGAAAAGGAGAAATAATGGTGGACCATGAAATCATTAGACAGGAACTGAGGCAGTAAAAGCTAATAATTTTCCGAGTGTGGGCACTGTTTAATATAAATGCTTATATACAAAATTTAAAGTGGAAAATTCTCTCCTGTGCTTTTTTTTTTTTATCTGTACCTATTACTGAGGTCTCTTATCTTTAGTGTTTTCAGAATAACAATGTAGTCACACATTTCCAGTTGTCTTTCTGTGAATTTATCCAACTGAGTCATTCAAAAATGTATTTCTGCAGTTATTTACACTCTGACATTAATCTTCACAAAAGCCTAAGTTCGGTCTGTCCTGACAAAATCTATTTATTATAGACTTAACTTCTGTTGTTTCCTCATTTGCATGGTTTGAAAATCTCTGTGCAGGTGTAATTACTCCTGTAAAATGTGGAAGACCTACCCCCTGCCCCCTCCCCTTCTCCCCTCAAAGATGTTTAGATTCTTCCTCTGTCAAACTGATAAAAACAGAGAGTTGTGAAGTGCTGTTTGTCTGGCTATGGCCATCCCATAAGTACAGCTGTAAGAGGTATAACCTGTCATATTTTAGTTAGATCGGTAACACAAAACCTAAATGATGATAATTTAAATGTCAACAATATCAAGACCAAAGCATAAAAGAAGGAAGAGAAATGATCCTAGTTATACTTTAAGATTATAGACTCACAGAAGCAGATTGAAAAGCATTTTGAGAGGTCTAATAGTTTGTCCTTAAGACAGGATAAACTAGATTTAAATCATTCATGGCAGCTGTTTCTCTAACTTGTTTTTGGAGACTTCCACTGATAGAAATTCCACAATATTCCAAAACAATCTTCATCCTCCGTACAGCTCAAAAGTTTTTACTCATGCCTAAAGTAAATCTAACTTTCTACAATTTAGGAGCAGCACTTCCTGTCCTTGCTACATGAACAAGGAAATCAGCCTTCATTAACAACCTTTCCTATATTTTGGGACTGAAAAATTTTTGTACAACAAATTTCTCTAGATTCTTCTTTTCTTATACGTTAGCTCAGTCCTGATCAGGTAACCAAATGGAGGCTTTTCATCCTGTCAGGATGGAATTCATCTCAGACTATGTAAGCTTAAATGTCTAAATGTGTCTGTGAGGTCTTTGACACACACAGACAAAATGCTGTATTTAGACGTATACAGGGTCATGTGAATCCACAACAGCCACTGGAAATGTAAGGCCTGATTTAGCTGCCTGCACATAGGTGCCTAATGTCATCTGAAGTACCCCATGGGTCTGAAAGATCCAGATGGGACTGCCAGGTATGACACAACACCAATGAGATACCTGTGCTTTCCTGAAACGGCACTGGGAGGTCACTGAATCAAGCCCAATGGAGCCTGGAGAGCTATTCATTTGACAACGTGTATATGCCTACTTTCAGCTGAGCTAAATAGCCCTCTGGGCTCCATGGGCTGTATTTATTTAAGATTCAGTTCAGTTATGCCCCACCACCCCCCCGCCCCAGATACCACGGGCTATTTGAGATGTCCTGGCATACCTGAGACACACAGATGTGATCCCAAGGTATAAGACAAGGCCAGGGGTGACATGCTGCTCTGGGGGGGCTGCTGGAGGGCAGGCACAATACCATAGGGTATTTAAAACCATGCTGGACACCCACTGTGTGTAACTAAGCCAGACAGTACTTCAGTATTTTTCAGCAGCACTGCTGTCCAAGTAGTTGATGTCAGTGTTGTAGTTGTGGTTATTTATATCTACTTTAAAGTGATATTTTGCTCTTGTCCAGTTTTGAATTGCACTCTGTTTACTTTATACTATTTTCTCCTTTTGTAAATCATTTTGAATTCTAACCCTGTGCTTCAATGTGCTTGCATCTGCTCTGAGTTTGGTATCATCTGTAAATTCAATAAACATTGCTTCTATTCCACTGTCCAGATAATTAATGAAAATATTAAATGGTGCCAGTTTCAGAGCAGACTTATGTGGAACACCACTTGACACAGCTTTCTATTGACACTGCACCACAATACCTACTTTTTCAGTATGGATCTTCAGTTAATTGTATGTGCAACTCACAATATTTTGATCTAGATGAAGTTTCACTCATTTTGTAGTGAGAACATGATGTGTGGTGGTGTCACATACATTACTTACATTATGGTATATGACAACAAATCTTTTTCTCCCTTACTACAGATTGAAGTTTCTTTGGAATGACATAATTCATTCCTGACAAATCTGCATTGACTGTTACTTAGCCTCTTGCTATCTTCTGTCTCCTTACCAACAGACAATCTGTCCCAGCAGTTTTCTGAGTTTGAAAGTATGATGATAGTCCTATAATATTCTGGCTATTCCTTTTTATAGGTAAGCTTTGGGTTTGTCCTGTTAATAATCTGGAAATTTAACTGTCCTGCGCTAATATTTTTTTATTGCTTCACCAGGTTGAAGTCAGTACCTCAGGGTAAATTTCACCAGGTCTAGAGGAGTAATTTACAAACTAGTAGGATATTACTTTAATTGCTCAAATATTTGAACTTCATTGGAGGCTTTTTTAGCTAAAGGGTTTTTTTAAGACTTTTGTTTGTTTGTTTTTCCCCAATGTAAATTTTGTCATTGCACAAACAGTAAGGAAAGATTGAATCTAAAATAAGCCTGAAAGAAAGATGGTTTATTGTTTCATCCTTAATTTTTTTGTAAGACAGATGTTTATAAACTTGATTAATAGTATTAATATTGCTAACAGTTGTACAATGTTTGTTTTTATACATAAAACAAAGCTCCTTGTCTATAACAAGTGAAGTACTGGAGGAAATATCAACCTGCTAAACATATTCTCTGTAGCAATGTTCTAAAATAACAAGCTTGTAAATAATAAGAAACACTGTATACATAACACTAAAGCAATGTTAAGGCTGGGCCAGGCTTACTTTAGTTTTCTGTGGAACAAAGAAAGTGAAAGCACAAGGAGAAACTCAGACAGGAATGCCAAGCTCTAATAAGATGGTTTTATGAGGACAAAGCTGTCTGGTGCATACCAGATTCTCCTAAAGATGAAATAGAAATAAACAAACAACTGCAGATAACACTACATCATCTAAACAGACTGGAAAACAAACTGTTGTATGGCCTGGACAGTCTGTTATACAGACTCGAGACAGATCATAAACAAAAACAAGCTTCTGCAATTTCAAAGGAAAAGCTGAGCCATGATTATACAAGCTTTAGAATTTCAGTACGCAGAAAACAAGAAATAGCTTATTAACTCTTGCTGCATAAATACCTTGGGAAGTATCTTGATAAAAGGAATCCTTCTGCCACATTTGGTTATGAATGCAGAGAAAAGAAATTCAAACACTGTATTACATATAAATATTATATAATTGGAAAATGCTGTATTTCTGAGCGAAGCTTAGGAGATTGGTGTCATGGAAATATTTCATTCTTAAAGAAGGAGTCACCTATAGGTGATTTCAGTTCAGAAGCAAATTAAGGGATTTGCATGTTATGTTGTCAGAAACAAACTGCTGAAGCTAGTCCAAAACTTCTTGGTAAACAGCAAGAGGTAGACTCTATGCAATTTACCATAAGGTGTTGGAATGGACTGGAAGACCTTGTTTCCCATTCTGTGTCAGTCCTACCTGCCATTATATTTAAGAACTTAAGTAGGTAAACTACTCAGGATGTCTCAAGTTTTTAATTCCTAAGAGAAAAGAGAAGAATGAGTTGTGTAATATTGTCCTGAATGAAATCTGAAATTTTATTTAGAATGAACAGTCAGGTACTGTGAACTTCTAAAAGAACTGATAAATTCACCAAATCAATGGTTTCAGTGGATAAGTAACAAAGAGTTTCCCTTATTGTACCCATGTAAACATTTGGTTATTTTACATTAAGTACTTTTGAGACAGCATTTTTTTTGAACTTGAAACTCTATAAATTACGTAAAAGTTTCATTAGAAAACTTTCTACTCGCTGCATGGTTTATTTGGTTTTAAAAGACAGAGACTGTAAATGCTAATCAGAACATTTTTGTCTCAGTGTATTTCTTTATAATACATCCTTTCATTTGAGCCATAAGATTTGAGGGGAAAAAATAGTGCGGGAAATTTTTTATAATGACATTTTTAGTTCCCAAGCTTTCCAGTCATTTATGTCAAAATGATGAGAAAGAGATAGAAACCAGCCCATGGAAAAGAGGGAGAGAAACAGAAGGAAGCAAAGCTGAACTGATGCCTTCTCCTTTAAAAACATGCATCTTGGCACATTTTTTTTAATTAAAAAAACCCACCAAAATATCTAGGTTTTAGTCCAGTGTAGAAGTATAAACATGTTAAATATTACAAGTTTTTGCAAAACAGAATTGTCGTTCTCCAGCTTACCCTATCACTGAGATCAGAAAATTTATTCAACTACTTTAACATAGCTCTTATCCTAACAGGAACTGTGCTCTGAGAAAGAATGCAAGTATGCCAAGAATAAAGTTTTTCAGCTAATGCATTATTTTTTGCAGCCCACAAGATAAAGACTTTCACAGAGAAAGAAGCTTAAAATAACAGTATAATTTATAGGCTACGATGATTATTATTGTTTTATCATTTTGCTAGGATAACGTAAAAATTGATTGTAAATCAAGAAGAGGATTACACATTATCTGTACTTACACCATCAGGGATTTCAATATAAATTAGAAGGAGTTTAGATTTAAGAACATGCT
Organism: Haliaeetus leucocephalus; assembly: GCF_000737465.1. Classification (NCBI taxonomy): domain Eukaryota; kingdom Metazoa; phylum Chordata; class Aves; order Accipitriformes; family Accipitridae; genus Haliaeetus; species Haliaeetus leucocephalus. The sequence goes on along the minus strand of NW_010972468.1, from coordinate 3,022,977 downwards.
GCTTCTTTCTTTCTTTCTTTTTTTTTTATTACATTGTTTTCTGTGATATTTTAAGTCTGCATATGGAACAAATGAAAAAAGTTTAACAGTATAATATCAACATATATGAAAGCAACTTTTAATGTAATCGACATTTAAGTAATTCAGTAGTTGTTTATACACCTATCTTACTGATGGTTGCACTCTGCTGGACTTCTGATTGATGTTCTTTGATTGCTTTGATCAGCATAAATCTGGACTTACTGATTAAAGAAGACACGCAAAGGAAGCACAATTTTCTGTTGGGATTCAAGATTAACCACACTAGAATTTTAGAATAAATGTAGTAACTTATAATATGAATTGGATTCATGATTATTTGATTTATTATTTCTTGATACATTTTAGCATCATATGCTAAATCCATCAATTAACCTTTGCTAGCACCATATAATAGCCTTCATTTAATTTTTGTAATTTCTTATTTGTTTTTAAATTGCATGCTGATAAATATGTTGAAGTTTGTGGTTTATACAACTTGAAATTAATGATTGCATAAGATGCATGCTATAGTTAACCGATGAATTACCTTTATTTAGATTATGTATTTTATACTTCATTCAGTCTATTGTTCACATACCTTGCAATGTTTTCACACTACCTTGGTTTACGTGCTTTATTTGACTGCTGACAAAGTGTGGAATTTTAATCTGTTATTGTAACAGTTTGAAATGAAGAGAAATTTGTGTTATACTTTTATTGCTGCTTAAGTTGCTGCCAGAAAATCTGATTGAAAGTATAGAGAAAGCAGCCATGAAGAGGAAAGCGCAAGCAATCTTCCATTTTCTATATTATGGCCTGACACATATTAGATCAGTGTCTTTTTGTGCAACAGACAGTCTGGGATAATGAATACCAATTTCATGCATGTTACACACAGGCAAGTCTTATTGCTCATCTTTTTCCTACAGTTTTCTTAAAAATTGGACCGGATTATGAAGTCTACTTCAGTTGCCACATTCTTAGTATGAAGTAAAAAGACATTTTGCCCAAACCTGCCTTGGCAAGAGCTTAAATTTAGTAATATATTCCTTTGAAAAAATGAACAATTTCTTTTATGGAAAGGGAACTCAGGTGTGCAGGCTGGAAAGCCGCCACTCTGTGCTGCTAACAGGTCTCTGACTTGAATGATAAGGGGGCCAGGACTTGCCAGCCTGCCACAGAGACACTTACCAAGCAATTTAGATGCAACCTTACTTACTGAACTCCACATTAAACGTAGATAGATTTTTTTGCTCCATATATTTTGACTGCATATTCTCCAGGGCACTGCACAGAAATCTGAGAAGCAATTCAGGTGCCTAACATGGGTGTCTGGTGTCCTTTTAGATGCCATACAGTGTATAAACATTCACACAGGAGTAGCAGGTATGATACAGCACCTAACTGTGACTCCCATCTTTTGGAGACGCATCAGGAGGCCAGACAAAATACTTTAGGGTGTCTGAAATAGCATGAAGCACCTCTGTTCAGACTCCTGTATAAAGTCATCCATTCAGAATTTTAGACAACATTTTCCCTTTTATGTCAATGCTATTCTCATATACGTAGGGAATTTAAATTGTGAGATTTGACTGTTTCTGGTTTTACTTGTTCTGGCTACATATGCTTGTGATGTAATATATGTTTGCTGTAGAGGTGATCATAATGTAACGTTATGTCACGCTGTGATCCCACTGTGATCAGTAGTCACACAAAGTGTAAGTAGAGTTACATTAACTCCGGTCCATCTATTTTCATGTAAATTTGTCTACCGCCAAATAATTTACATGTGTGTATGGAAGAAACAGAACTCCCCCCCCACCCCCAAGGAGAAAATAGAAAACGTTTTGTAGCCAAGAGCCTTATTGCTGAGATAGAGAAGCTTCTTCCATAGAAATATTTTCATCCCAAGATGCTCAGTACATGGCATGTAAGTCTGAGTTGAAGCTGGTCTGGGCTAAGCTCTCTCCCCATGGTTTTAAATAGATCCATATTTATGGAGCTATTCAGAAAAAGCAATATGTTTTGTACATATATTCTGTCTCTTATGTTTCTCCTTGCAAGGGAGAAGTCCCAGTTTGACTCACTATGTTTTCCACATATTTTGCCTAAGTGACACAGAATATTTACAAGCATAGTAACTAGTGACTGATTTTATAAAGCAGAGACTTCTATATAGTTACCTAAACACCTCTTCCACCTTCACCTTCTTCATAGACCTTGGAACTGTCTCTAGAGACCTAATTTTAACTTTTCTCCTCTGACAATTATACCCATTCCTGTGTAACCCTATCATTACTGAAGTGCAAAGAAATAAAGATAAGGTGTTTCTTTACAAATGTTCACTTACAACACATGGTTGAAATTACTTGTTCGATAGGACCAACTGTCTGACGACATTATCTTCTGAGCAGGGAAGACTCTTTAAGTGCATATCCCAGAGGAGCAGGACTTGGGGGGTCTGACCTCTAGGGACGTTCCTGCCGTTGGTCTGTCCGGTTACCTTGGCAAGTCACTGCACCACCCTGTGCTTCAGTTTCTCCATTTGTAAAAAGAGGGACAGTCACATTTTTGTTAAAAGCTGTTGTGGTTTAAGCCCAGTTGGTAACAAAGCACCATGAAGCCCCTCACTCCCCCCCCGCAGTGGGATGATGAGGAGAAAATATAAAGAAACGCTTGTGGGTCGAGACAAGGACAGGGAGGGATCACTCACCACTTATGGTCACGGGCAAAAGACAGGCTCACCTTGGGGAAAAAAACAAAATCAATTTAATTTACTACCAATCAAACCAAAACAAGGATACTGGCAAGTAAACCCCGTCCCGAGCACACCTTCCCCCAGCCCTCCCTCCCCCCGGCGCAGGGGGACGGGGAATGGGGGTTGGGGTCAGTCCGTCACACCTTGTCTCTGCCGCTCCTTCCTCCTCAGTCCTCCACGAACTGCTCCACCGTGAGTCCTTCCCGCGGGCTGCAGTTCCTCACAAACTGCCCTGGCGCGGGTCCTTTCCGCGGGCCCATCTTCAGTCACAGACTGCCCCAGCACGGGCTTCCCCACAGAGCGGCGGCCATCTTGTGGGGCATCCACCCTCCGCTCCCCTCCGCGGGCCGATCTTCAGTCACAAACTGCCCCAGTGTGGGCTTCCCCACAGAGCGGCGGCCATCTTGTGGGGCATCCACCCCCCGCTCCCCTCTGCGGGCTGGGGACACACAGCCTGCCGCCTGGTCTCCCCACGGGCTGCAGGGGCATCCCCTCCTTCCTCCCTGCCCTCGGGATCTGCACAGGGGTTCCTCTCCCATCCCGATCCCCCGACTCCCGGCAGGTTTCCCCTCTGGAATCTGTTCTCCCAGAGGCGGGTCCGGCTCCCAGCCGGGGAAGCTTCCAGCAGCTTCCAGCAGCAGCTGGCCCTGCTGACCCTACCCCGCTACCAAATACGCCGCCACACAAACCCAAAACAAAAGCTTTGACAGAGTGCTAGCTTTTTTTTTATTCTGCAAACCAGTAGCATGTCAAGACAAGTCTTACATGCACCAGAGAAAGGCACTGAGCACTTTCCGCATGATTATATGTGTACAGCCTGTGATACTGAATTTTACAAAATTGCAAAAAATAGGTATCACTGTTTTTCTCTTCTACCCTGAAGGTGGTAAGAATAACTTCTTTCTCAGCAGTGAGAGAAAAAGCAAAACTAATTAACAAGAATGGTTATAAGTTTGACAACTTGAAAGAGTACCTCAATTAAAAGGATAAATTAACTGGATTTCTGGAATCTAGCTTACAACATAATTTAATCAAAGAAAAAGTGTATAGAAATCCTACCTTTCAGCATCAGGTCAGTTTCTAGATTTTTGCACGTTATCCACACGGCATTTTTTTATGACATATTTATAACAAATCCCAGGAAACCATGGGTTTACAATGGGTGTAAGGTAAAAAATGTGCATAGGCCTGAAATCTTTCCTGTTTCATGCAGCTTCTCCATAGCTACTTTGCATTTTACTGGGTTTTTTTACAAATTTTATGTAAAAATCTAAATTTAAGACATAAAAGACAAGCAAACTAAAATTAAAACAATTTCTCTTTTAACATTTTTATAAGTAAAATAATGCATTTTTCAAGGAAATATAATCTACTCTGTTATTCTCACTAATGTGTTTAACAGTCTCACCCATAACTAAATTTAGATGTCACTGCTAAGACTGGTTATGCTAGATCACAGTCACTGTGCAAAGGAGTGATTCTAGTACTGCCTTCACCTAATGTTTTAGCAGAAACTTCCTCCATAGGACGTGCAACCAGCTGCATTAAATTATAGTTTACACAGGATACAAATAATTCCTTCCTGACTGCAGCATGGTATCAGAGTATACCCTACAACAAGAGATCTGATTAGCTTTATCGTATCTTAGCTACCATAGTTACAAATGTTATTAGTGGGTATAAAATTATCCATATTTTTTTTTTTAAGACCTAGTTGAAATATATTCTCTCATGATTTTCTGCAGTACTAACTCTGTTTGCTGAGACTATTTGGTGTAGAAGTATCTTTTATAAAACACCGGATATTTATGTTTTTATTTCATTTTATGATGTTGTGTTTTTTAATATACTGTGGGACAGGCCAGATGACAGTAACTATTTTTTTCTTCTTTTTTTTGCAGTATGTTTTATACTGTATCGATAATTTGATTCAGGTCCCTTTCAATATTTCTCTTTTCCTGACTAAATAATTCAACCTTTTGCATGTTTTTATTACATGTAAATTCTGCCATACATCTCAGCCATCTTTGCTGGCCCCAGCTGGCCCTATTCTACTTCCAAATGTGTCTTAATGTCTTTATGTGTAAACTAGTTTAACATAAAAGTGCATAATGATTTCTGAGTGGCTGTTCCAGGCCATTCGGTCAATGGTCTGTGAACTCAAGTATCTCTAAGTAAACCAGAAACAGTTAGGTCATAATAGCTGTGAAATAAAAAATTGGAACATCTGAATTTTAATAACGCTCTAATTATATATTTATTCCTTTCAGTAAAACCACTTAGAACTTCTATAATTTTGCATGATTTCCTGTAATGTCTGAGAAAGTTGTCAACATCTGCTGGTTCCATGGTCTGCAAATAATGAATTTAAAACCAAGTACTGACTTGATAACTCCTAAAGCTGCCTTTCTTCAGTGCTGTTTGGAAAGGAAGGTAATTCAGATCATCTTGCAAATGAAGAGCAGTACATCTTTAATCAGATGTGAGCGAGCATCCACAAAAATATGTTGCTTTAGGGTAGACGAAATCAGTTGTACCTTGTCTAGCACTTAAAGACCAGCTTCATGGATTCTGTGATCAGGTTTCGTGGGAGCATATACAGGATATGTACAGTGAAAGACTTACGTATCTAAGAGTTAGGTAACCTGAGGTCCCCTTAAGTCAGAAATCATAAACTGTCAGAAACCATCTGGGTCAGCTGCTGCCTGAATTGCACAGGTTCTCTAGCCTTGACTCTATAAATTGCTAGAGCTCTTTTTCTGCACACACCCAAGCCTGGGCACTTGGCATTCTCCTGCTGAAGAACCAGCTGCAGAAGCCAGGGCTGGAGTTTGTCCCATTTACAGATGTAGGCAGGTACACTGGAGACATGCACATGAAAGCCTGTGATATATGGCTTCTTAAACATAAACTGGGGGAGAAAAAAAAAAAACGAAACTAAACCAAAACCACTCTCAGGATGTGTTTAAGCTGATCTAGATGTCTACCTTAGAATGTCAGGAATTAGGCTTCAGAAGTGCCCATTTCTTCCAAGAGGCTATATAAGGGAGCTTTTGAAGGTCAATTCAGATGTAGACATCTTCCTTTGACCACATGAATCCTATATCCTAGAGATAGATGTGGCTCACTAGAATTCTTTGGCATACATGCTGGCAGTGTGCATCTCAGGTGGCATAAGGAGCCTGTATTTAGTCAAATTAACTCCACCCTCTGTGATCTTTTGACTGAGGGATCAAGTCTGGAAAGAACTCCCAGACATACCTACTATGCACCAACACATATGGACTTCCCACAGAAATTTAGCAGAGGCCATTTCTTTAAAAGCAAGGAAAACATAAACATTGTGGTGGTTTCTCCCATCTCTCTAGTAATGGATTAATATTTTCTTCAGCCAGAATGGCTGTAAACATGTATACTTCAAACACCCGGGAAGTTTCCTCAGTTCCAAACACAGGATAGTATGCAACAGAAAGTGCTGGAAAAGGGAATAGGTAAAAGTGATAAAATAATGCTACTCTGCAAAATGCAAAGACATTTTAAAAGATTTATTGCACTAGACAGGAGAAGTAAAAAAATGACAAGAATCATGAGAAAGAAAAGCCTTTAAAGCCTCAAAGCCTTAACACGCAGCCTTAAAGTCCTGGGTTTTGCCCTCAGCTACCAAGAATGTTAAGGCATTTTACAAATTTATTTTTGAATATAAAAGTAATAAAAAAAATCCCTGAGGCACAATATAGAAGTTAAAGAGAGTGCCATTTCCTAAACAGGCACTCTTAGTAGGCCACCAGGTTATTCTTTTGCTCTGGTCACCGTGTGGCAACTTCTGAAGAGGCTTCTGGGCCTTAGATCCTGAAAGTCATTTCCAGAAAGAAGTGGGATCTCAGATCCTACCCTTGTCCTGGCCTGCAATATTTCCTTTTGGTCAGCAGCTAGCTCTGAAGGAGGATTTTTGGATTGCCCCTCCAATGTTCCTCATGCTGCTGTTTAACAATATAGGCAGGGCAGATGGATTCCAAGTACCTTGAAAATACATACTGCAATTAAAAAATCTGGCATTAAAACAACACCTCACCATAATGAAAAGTATCAGATTCTTGCCTTCTAAAAATAGTTGCATAACTGGTATCTCTTAATACTTTTCTGTGCAGGGTTATAAAAGGAATGTTTTTGTTTTCCTATTAAATATTGAAGCTGGGAAAGTCTCATGTAGATATTCAGCAACTTCAACTAATTTGCTTAGTTTTTTTGGAAGGAAAAAAAAGAAAAAAATGTAAGTCTTGGGAAAAGATCTTACAAGAATTCTTTGGTATGATTTGTTTCTGCCTTCCCTAGCTTGTATTTGTATGTTTGTATAGCAGTCTGTGCTAAATGAGAAATATTAAGGTAATAAAGTTCTTAATTTAAGTTATATCACTGAAATGACAGTTATGAGAATGAGAGGGAGAGAGTCACCTAACGCTGTGATTAATATTACTAGTTAGAGTGCCTTACATTCTGAGAGATTAAAACCGAACAAACAAATAAATAATGTCTATAGAAAGAATTACTACTAATTTGTAAGAGATGGAACTCCCAAGGTGAAGACAGTTGTAAGGCTGATCTACTTTTTCCTTAAAGTCAACATCGCAAGAAACTCCATTCTGCCATTTCCAAGACTTTGCCAAATACTTTTTCTCTGCTCTTCTTGGGAACCATACTCATACTTGATGGGCCATGTTTGGTTGTCACAGTCTATTTTGGCTTCTTCATGTACTCCATAATCTTTTCCAAACTAAGTGTGCCACATTGCTCCTTGGGAAGATGCACCCCCTCTTTTCAGAGGGTTTCATCCAACCCAGAGTGTCACAGCCCAAGAGGAGCTATATCTCCGCTAGTAAATTAAAGCTGTGTTTGACTGTTCTCTGGAAACAAGGATAACTGCCTTGGAAACGCTGGAGTCTTAAATGCTAAGCTCTTACTTTCTAAAACTGGGTGAGTATGGCCAGAGTGTTTATTGAGAATAATCCCAGGTCTCTGCTAACTTCCGGATACTGAACTAGCATAAATGTCCCAGGCTACACTGTTCAATGAACAACGTTCTCAGTTTCAGTGGAACAGATGATTGAATTCCAGAGCAGGGGAAAGTTCTGTGGATTCTTTTACTTCGTTAGTATAGACATTATTGCTGCTGTTTCTCCCTGCTGCTCAGCTCAAAATTTTGTGAAAAACCAACAGACACAGATTGCTCTAAAGAACGGTATAAAAGAAATAATGATCTTTCTTAAGGCACCAAAACTTTCAACGGTGCCATGGAGGCTGAGATATTGCAAAAGGGGAACCTCCTTAGGGAGTTATACATTAAAGACTGTTGTCCAGTTTGAAATGTGAGTGAACTACTTTATTTGTGCAAATTTCTATTGAACTAAGAGTTCTGGGAGCCTTTGTTGAACTCAGGGACATGAGGGCTGTAGCTACTACTTTTGAACTAAATTCTAATACATGCTCTCTTCTTCTTCTCATTGTAAAGATGAGAGCAGGAAGGAGGAATTAGATGTACTTTTCTTCTTTTTGGAGTAGCTGGTGTCACTGGAGCTAACTTCTCAGTCAAATTCCTGGTATGTGAAGGCAGAAAATTAACATAACAATATGCCACACAATGCAGTGACTCACCCTCTTTGCACCTCTCTGCTTCATTTTGAACATCCACTCTAGACAGGCTAGAAAAGTGCTCTCAGTTTTCATACAGATGAAATCATCTAGAAGGTTTTTGTTTTCACTGGTTTTTGTTTGTTTGTTTTCCCAGTAAGAATGGAGTGGAGAGAAATTAGTCTGCCAGAATTATGACCCTTGATTTCAGCAGAATTATGAGTTGGTGAATGGGAAGGGGACAGCTAGATTTAAATAAATTAGAATGACACAAAAAGCATGGAAAATGAAAAAAAAAAAAATCCTTAAAAACTCTTAAAACATCTGTAAAAACTCAGCCCAGTTGAAATCCAAAGAAACTGGGAAAACATGAACACAGATATGCTGCTGACTTACAGGTGATTTATGCTTAAACTCTTTCTTTCTTCTGTAGATGGCTTTGAGAATCCTGGAACTTCTACATCATAAATCTAGTACTGGTCGACATTTGGGAGTAGGATAAAAATACTCTTAAATATGGTATAGTGACAAAAAACTATTTTAACAATATATGTAGTTCTGAATTTCAATGACCTTCACGTGTTCTAAGTGAACCTCCAGCATTCATAATAGCAAGCGCTTAGTAATAATCACCCTATTAACCATTCAGATTCTTATGCCTTGGGAGATCTTAAGTTTGGACATTTAAATTATATCTAAATGATAGTCTCACAATCATTAAGCAATATTTCCTGCATTTCCTGTTGAAGGAGCATATAGTACTAGCTTGAACTACCCTCCATTCCTCCACATTTAATGAGTATTTCTAATCCATTGTTAACATTTGAACTTGAGTGTGATTTAGATTTCCTGGCATAATGTGTGCCATGCTATTGTAAATAAATAGCTGCTTTAGCTTCACTAGTGCACAAAGTTAAATGCCAGAAAACCATATTTGCATTTATACACAGAATAATTGCATGCTGATGTATGTGCATTAGGGATACTAATGTAAAATGTTAACCAAGAGCCCGTGTGTTTGCGGAAAAAAATAATCAATAGAAGCAAAGAATAAAAAAAAAAGCTGAATGTTTATTGTATTTTGTGTAAAGTGAAGAACTGAAAAAACTTACAAAATAGCTGTAATGGATTTCAACCAGCTATTCAAATTAATTCTTACCTGGTAAAAATGTCATGTGTTCTAATAACTTTTATTCTTTTGAGATCTCTTAACAACACATGAAGAGCTGCAGATCTTGCCTGACTTAATGTATTTAAATTTCCCTTATGGAGAACTGGATTTGAAGTGCTTGGGATTACAATCGAAATGAATTTGATGGTTCAGCTCAACCTCTAATGGATTACAGTATGACTGTCATCAACTTCATATTACAGTAAAAAGTGTGATCTCCTTCCAAATTTAGAAGTCTGGAACTGAACAGAGTGGCTGAAGTCCCTCTTTTGATCCCAGAAAGAATGCAGGGAGGGAATTAATACCAGCCTTCATTCAGAAGAGTCTATTTGCTGAGCACCTGTTTTCTTGACATGGGAAGACATTAACTGAAATCTGAAGAAACATTTTAAAATATCAAATGAGCCACAAGATGTGAATCATAATTTTACAATGCTGGAATGGAATGTTGATATGCAAGGTGTTAGAAAAAAAATGCTTCTGCTGTTGGTTGTCCCTTTTTCTCTTTTTATTTTCAGATGCTTTTGGAATCCTGCATCTGTAACTAGAATTGTTTGAAGTATGGGTGAAACTGCAGCTGAAAAAATAAAACAAAAATTTGAGACAATAATACATACCTGCTTTAAGAAGAAGATTGGCTTCAGCAGTATCTGTGTTTTCCCTTTGTAACATGTCTTCACTATCTGTAAGTATGACATTTTCTGGCAGGATTTTTTGTGGAAATAGATAATACTAAGCTAATAGAAGAGAATAGTCATGTAAAGTGAGTTCACTAACATAATTCACATTTCCAATCAGGCAAAAACAGCAGTGTCAACATAACTTCAATTCAATATGATTCCTGATTTGAATTTCAAGTACTCAACAAATGGCTCACAAGTAATTATTCTTAGAAACTGTATGTCACATCACTACCTAAAGATATATGGAGGAAACTAGTTATAGCTTTTAATTAACTCATAAACAGAAAACAGAAGCAAAATTCTTCTAATAGAATTATTTAATAGGAATTGTGACCTTAGCTTTACTTTTGATAAAGTAGACTTTTCTATTTTGCCATGATACCTATAATATACCAATTGCTGTGTTTTGAAGAGTATCATGTTGACCAAACCATGAGTTTAGCCTACATATTGAGCGACTCAGCTGCAGGTGCTTTTTAGCTATTTGCTTTTGCATCAAAATAGGCAGCTTGGTATCAGGAATCCTGGGTAACTCAGACCTATGTATTTTTGTTTTAAACATTTGTTTTGATTTTAACCTGGGACTCAAGGGTAAAAAACTGTAGATGAAAATCTGTGTGCACTGAAGGTGAAGAAAATGTTTGTATCATCAACCCTCTCAGTGTGAAACTGCAGAACGATGTACAGCTCGAGATGTGACTCAGGCTCACTTAAGCAAATCCACCATGAAAGGTCAAAATCACTTATGGGGGTTAAACACGAATAAAATGTCATTTTACTAGTCTGTCTAATTCTCAAAAGATTCAGAAGATGTTTTAGGTTTTCTCTGAAGGCATTTGCTTATTACACTGACACAGCAAGGATCTGATTCGAATATATATTGTTTAAGTGGTGTAAGATGAGAGTAGAAATTGCAGAATCAGAGAGGAGGGTATTCCCAGTACCTGCTGATGAACTAGGGACTAGGCATGCCGAAGATCAGTCTCATTAGACATATTTATAAACGCAGGTGAGGGCATTTCTTTAATAACTACATATATATTGAAAAGGAGAAAGTAATAAAATGGTGTTATCCCTGCTCTCAGAAAAAAGGCAGTGGACTCATGCAGGGGCTTGAAAATTTGTCAGTGATGAAAACTCTGAAATGGCTGCATGGCTGACTTTCTAGCAGAAAAAAAGAGGAAATGGTTTCCTACCTTGCAGGGGCAGTGTTCATACCTGGGATTGAGTTAAAGTATCTTACATTTTGCTTCTTTAATGCAGAGTAAATTGAACTCCAGGAAATTGTTGGAGTAAGTGCCCTTAAGGCTACTGTAGCCCTAGCTACAGTTATGGCTGAGTTTGAACCTTAAACATCTGAAGCTACCATTTGTCAAGAGGCAATAGCCTACTAGAGATAGAGGTGCGCCTTCCAGAGGGAGTAGCACAAAGGTGACGGTCTGTGTTTCTATAGACTGAGCAGGAACTTCCTACAGAGGTCTGGGACCTTTTCAGTTATGCCATTTCCAAGCACTAGGACTTCACAGAGTCATCGACTGATGACAAATTGTGAGCAGGGTGTTCCAGAAGAGAGAGCAGGCCTGTGATGAGCCACAGGTACATTTGTTCTTTATACACCCATCCTGAAAGATACGGAAAATAAGATAAAAAGCTATGGCCCAAAAAAATAGCGAAGGAGATTATTGTCATATTACTTGAATGCATGACCTGCTTTCTTTTAGTCCTAGGAAAGTTTTCTGTTGCACACATGAACGCAGTATGTTCAGGAGAAGGATAGACTGGTAAAGGCATGTGAAAGGAAGTATTTAATTTCCCCAGGTTTCTGAATGGATGATAGTTACCTCTGTATTAAAGACCTTGTATTTGAAGTTAGTTCCAGGCATCACCATACATCATCATCAGCTCTTCTGTACAGCCAGATACTGTTGGTCTTAATGTCAGTCTCTTAATCAGAATACCTTCCAAAGTGAACTTTCATGGCTTCAGCTCCTGATTTTAGGACAAACATCAGAACGACCAATTTCCATTCAATGACAGCCACAAGTAAGCCTATTTATATGGGTTGCATGTTAGCATTCAGTGTTCTGCAGTACACCCAAAACTTCCTAGCAAGAATGTCTGAGCTAGATTAGTTAATAAATGAACTTAGAGCATGTCTTCACTAAAAATATACAGACAAAGAAAGCACACTGTCAGGTAAACCTTGATTTTATGGGTAAGAGATAGAAAGAGATTATTTGTCTAGGCCCTCTGAGGATGGTATTCTGTAGAAGGCCTTAGGCTCAGATGGTGGACTTGTGGTTGCCATAGACTTTTATATGCTAGAATGAGAAAGTCACTGTAGCCTATCAGATGGGAAACAAGAATATGTTGAACAAGAATACACATGAATTCCAAGAACATGTTTGAATGACAGGAAAACTTTTCAGTGTTTCTGCAACCCCAAGAACTAGATTCAGATCTCTCCTTCCTTGCTCCTTCCTAATGTGCATTTCTAAAACCGTACACCATTTTCCTATTATATAGCATATCCATGTTTGTGTCTGCTCTCACAACACATTAACCTCTGACTCAAGGATATGTTTTTACCATCAAAGATGAACTACCTGATCACGTGGCAGTCAAGTGTTCTTGTGGAGAGTAGGTAAGGTAAGGAAAAAACATTCTTATTCTGAATCAGTTTCCACAAAAACATTTTCTGACAAGCAGGTTATTTTTAATTTTATGTGTTTTTTCTCTTCATGTAGCTCCACTACCATGGACCATATTACACATTTTTGCTTCCAATCTGTGTTTCTGTGTGCCATCTCCACATCATTCACAGACTTTTGGTGAAAGCAGCCAAATCTTTCTAAGATCTGTAATTCAGATCTTCTATGCGAGTAAAAAATATACCTTTACACACACATCAATGCAAAATACAAGCAAAAGGCAGTGGGAGAAGACGGCTTAACAAATTCTGTGGTGTGCAGTACTGGTTCCTGAGGCCACAATTGTCATACATTTAAATTATACTTATTTGTAGCAGTGATGATCACATGAGTATTGTATTGGTTCTGGCTGGGATGGAGTTAATTTTCCCTATAGCAGCCCTCATAGTACTGTGCTTTGTATTGGTAGCTAGAAGGGTGTTGCTAACCCACCAGTGTTTTGGCCACTGCTGAGCAGTGCTGGCACAGCATCAAGGCTGTCTACTCAACATTCCACCCGTCACCAGCAGGCTGGGGGTGGGCAAGATCTTGGCAGGGGACACTGCCAGGGCAGCTGACCCAAAGTGACCAAAGGGATATTCCAGACCATATGACGTCTGTAATAAAAGCTAAGAGAAAGGGCCATGGAGGGGCATTTGTTATTACAACATTTGTCTTCCAGACCAACTGGTATACACACTGAAGCTCTACTTCCCAGGAAGTGGCTGGACATCGCCTGCTGGTAGGAAGTAGCAAATAAATCTTTTGTTTTCCTTTGCTTCCACACATGGCCTTTGCCTTTGCTTTATTAAACTGCCTTTATCTTGAGGTTTTTTTCCCATCTTATTCCCCCCCCATCCTGCTGAGGAAGGGATTGATAGAGCAGCATGGTGGGCACCTGGCATCCTGCCAAAGTCAACCCACTACAAGTATGGGTAATGTTAATTCAAGTTTTCATCGCATTTGTGACTGTAATACGACATTTTTTACTAATTTTGTACATAAATATATGCCAAATAGCCAGTTAGTCTTTTAGTGGCATTGGACGCTGGCTTTGCAGTAAAGAGGCGTTGACTTCTTGTAAAATTAACCTTTGCCTAACATTGCTAGTAAAAGGAACAAAAATAATTGTTGGTTAAAGCTTGAGATTTTGTAAAAGACCTTCATATGGTAGTTGGATTCAGAGCGTTTTCATAGGCAAACTCTAAGCTATGAAGAAGATATATTTAAATGAAAAAAAAAGTACATTAGTTTTGATAAGCCTTCAAGGGAGTTCACTTTAGAATAAACCCATGCACAGCTATACCTATTACCTGCCTAAAGTTCTTCTGTCTCACAAAAGTCAGATGCATGGTAATTTTTCTGTGTTGTAAGCTACATAATAAAATGTGCATTCTTCTTAACGCATAATTAGTTCTCTTGGGGCTTACACAAATTGCAGTTCTTATACACCTGTGGCTAGCACAAAGTAAATTTGAGAATTGAAAGCCTTAGGATCATGTCAATCTCTACAAACTCCCCACCTATGATAAGCATAGACTTGCCCTTTGAATGTTTTATTGAGCTACTAAATAAATAAATTAATAAATCATCCTGCTCTGGAAGTCAAGGTCTAAAGACGTATTAACCATATGTTCGAAGATAAAACATGTAAGCCATTGCAAAGCATTTTGTACAAATATGTCCATATTTCAGACAGTAGTGCTGAGTTTGGAGCTGCAAACTGAGGAACTGGGAAGTCTGATCTCTTGGGAGGTTCACATGAAGATGAATGAGGAGAATGTTCTTACTTATGCTCACCTACTTACCCTTGAAGAGGGAGGCTTCTATATGTTTCCCTAGTTTAATAGGTATGAGATATTAAACTAATTACAGACCCCATACCAGAAGATTGGTGGAAGTTGTTTATCTGAGTAGAACTGTAATTATATTAAAAAATTAAGAATAGTAATGTTTCATTGGATAAACTGAACCTACCTGATGTACCACATGTAAAAACTTCATGGGGACCTTGTAATCACTACTCGGTTGTCGCGGTTTAACCCCAGCCAGCAACTAAGCACCACGCAGCCGGTCACTCACTCCCACCCGCACAGCGGGATGGGGGAGAGAATCAGGGGAAAAAAAGTAAAACTCATGGGTTGAGATAAGAACAGTTTAATAGAACAGAAAGGAAGAAACTAATAATGATAATAATAATACTAAAATGACAATAATAATAATAATAAAAGGATTGGAACATAAAAGTGACACACAATACTACTGCTCACTGACCGATGCCCAGTTAGTTCCTGAGCGGCTATCCCTCCCAGCCCCACTCCCCCCAGTTTATATACTGGTCATGACGTCACATGGTATGGAATATCCCTTTGGCCAGTTGGGGTCAGCTGCCCTGGCTGTGTCCCCTCCCAACTTCTTGTGCCCCTCCAGCCTTCTTGCTGGCTGGGCATGAGAAGCTGAAAAATCCTTGACTTAGTCTAAACACTACTCAGCAACAACTAAAACATCAGTGTGTTATCAACATTCTTCTCACACTGAACCCAAAACATAGCACTATACAGCTACTATGAAAACAATTAACTCTATCCCAGCTGAAACCAGGACATCAGTCAAGCCAGAAAAGATGAAAAGGTGTCATGACCATCAAACCAGAGTAAGAGTAATTAATGAAAAGGTGCTGTCAGTTTTGAGGCTTATTCCCCAGGCTGGATTACTTTGTTGTTCTATCTCCATGAGTAACTGTTCTTGAATAGATCCCAATGCAAAATTTCTTGACTGAATGTCTGTGGGTTCAGCAGTATCACAATGCGCTATAGGATCGTTCTTTTCTAGATGACTGTTTCAAACCAGACCTGAGAGAGCAGTGACTTGTTTCAGTGTGTGTGAAATGAGCTTGGTGATATATGGCTGTTGAATCATGAAAAGAAACACTGCAGCTATTGTTATTTGACATATCTTTTGGAAATCTCAGCCAAGTAATCTAGGATAGCTACACTCAAATGTTGAACTGTTATCTTTATGGTAAGCTTAATTCCATCTGATTTTTGAGTGATGTTGTTTTATATGAATAAAGAGAGGACCTCACAGGGCAGTAAATTGTCACTTTATTAAGCACTACACTTGCTTTGGAAAATCTACATTTCTTACACATGTTCTTAAAATCTATCTATTGACCAATAATTCAAAATACACTTCTATAGATGTATCTTGCCCATCTTTTGTTATCATTACGTGAAACTGAGGTATATTGGGGAATCTGCCTTTGCTCCCCATGTGTTAGAGTACTGCGACCAATCCATGAGATATAAAAAGATCAGATATGCTAGAGCATGTGTGTAGGAATGGTCTTTATTTCTCACACCATTATCACAAAATTAATTCAGTCCTTTGAAAAAATAAGAGGAAATGCCTGATTGCTACCTCTTAGCATCTTTTTCTTTTAAGAAAAGAAATTGTGCAGAAAAAATGGAGGGGGGTAGGGTGAAAAGGAGAATTTTATTGGAAATTGACTGCTTTGTGTTTCCTGGAATTCCTATAGAAATATATAAAGCAGTAGCAGGTATTTGAAAAGCTCCCTTGCTGTAGTGCAGTGAGTAGATGATTTGTTGCAGTGCAGCTAATAGACTTATGTTTGCCCATCTTTTGGACTCTCACCTAGAAATAAATTACATTCCATGATTTCTTTGCCCACTTGGTCCCATTACACTGCAGGTTTGTATTCTGGAGGGAGGAAAAGGTGTGTGTCTGTCTATGTCTGTGTTTGTGTATGGGGGTAGTGTGTCCTCAAATTGAACTGGAAAGCGTCTTTGGATGCAATAGAGTTAGCTTTGGGGTACTAAAATAAGTCCTGAAAGTAGCTTGTTTTTAAAGACATGTTTGAAATTTCTGTTGTTTTCAAGAGAAAAACCTAGTGACTGCATAAGTGATGGAATTTAAAAACTGTCGGTGTCTGCATGGTGTATGCATCTATGTGAAGGCTGTTTACTGCATAGATAAAAAAGTGAGATAAAGGCCTTAGTGGAATTATGTGATTAAGAGATGATGGAACTGTTAGTTTAAATCTAAGCTAAATTATTTGGCTTCCCCTAAATTGATTTGGAAATTAGTAAATGAAACAAAAAAATAATTTAGGAACAGAAGCAAAACAGTATTTTAAAATAACAAATAAGCAAGAAAGGAAGGGCAAGAAAACAGGATATGATGTGGTTGAGTGGGAACAGCCAAAATGTATAAAGCAGGGGAGTGAAAGAGTGAATGGAAGACAATCTGTATGTGAGTGGGGAGGAGAAGGGAAGAAAAGGGTAGAAAAACAAGTCCTTAGACAAGGACTAAGACTAGTAGGACTCAGCACTGATTTCTACTGGGAGTTGAAAGGATGTTTCTAAATGTCTTTTGAAATAGAAAAGAGTGTTACTTGTCATTTACCTGAAGCCAGTGCTATTTCATATCTTTTCAGTGATTACAGTGGATTTTGAATCAGATTCTCAGAGTCAATGTGTTCTAGTCTAGATATCTGTCCAGTAAATTCTACAGTTCTCTAAAGCATATTCTGAAAGTGTCTTCTACTAAATTTTCCACTTCATTTTGTCATTACCATTTATTTGAATGGCTTGGACACAATTTATCTGTCCTAATGTAGGCACTTAAAAATTGGACACCTAGACTAGCCCCCCAGACTTTCTTTATAATTGATTAAGAAAAATCTGCACACAAAGATGACCATTCATTTCATCCTGAGATATGCATTTAAAATACGCTAGATATATTGTCCTCCACAGTTGCCTGTTTCTTCCCATTAACCGTGAGAGACTAGAGTTACTAGCTGAAACTTTTTCATTAAGCTCAATCAGATAAATCTTTCCCCTTTTGTTTTATTATAATTACTTCCTTTCTTTAACCAAACTCATTCTTGCTTTTCAGGAATAAGGCTGATTTGGAGTCTCCTATTTTCTACATTTAATTTTACCTATTTTCTTCTCATCTGTTATCTTTTTGATATCTTCTGCTAAATATTTTTCAGTTTGAGTTTCTACTAATTTCTTACTCTCATGCCATAAAATCATTTAAATTGGGAGAGAAGCTTCAAATAACAGTCATGGCATTTGAGCCTCAGAGGTGCAGTGAAGGCAAAGTAAACCAGGAGTCTAATAAAAAATAAAAAAATAAAAAAAACCCAGAGGATGTAAGATCTTAAATTAAAAATCCCTGAGGAATAATAGTAATTTAGCGTACAAAATTCCAATACAAGCTTCATAAGAAATAAGTATTCTTTTCTAAAGCTTGCTTCAAGGCAGACGGAGCTTTAAAACTGACAGCTATTACCTGTGGGTCTGTTGTGGGTATATTGAGCTGGTGTGTCAAGTTAACTATCCCCCTTCATGGAACATCTTGATGAGGCTAAGATCCCATGTGTGGGTTGAAGCAACCACTATCTAATGCAAGTTTCTAAGCTCTTACACTCCCATAGGAAAGTCCCAACCTCTGCATTTTCACTAGAGACCATTTATTGCATTTTTAATACACTCCCACTCCCATACCTCCTCACTCTTTTTAATAAAATATGTTCAGCAGATCCTTCCATTTAACTGAAAACATAGTTTTATGGGCAGTAGTAAATGTATGATCTTTCCTGGCTCCACAGATTTTATAATCCACCCATTTCTCAAGATCTCACTAATGTCCACCTCTGGTGTTCCTTCACTTGGGAGTGATAAAGAAGAAGGTAACAACCATTCAATTATGTCATGCTTTCTATGAGTGTGTTCCACTTTCGTATTTTTCAGTAATCTCAGTGAAGAATTGAAAAAACATATTACAATGACTGCACACCACGGACTTATTTCCTTACTTTTTTGCAATAGCTCGCTCATTTTAAGTTTCTATTTAACGAGATGATGAGTACCCAGTGCAAGAGTATGTTATATGTCATTGCTGTGCTTGTTGAATAGAGATTTTTCTGAACTCCCAGCTGTGAAGGCCAGCTCTCTAATTTAAGTTTGAGACACTCATGTTTTCCATCCTATTAGTCTCTAAACTTTCGTCCATAAATTTAAGTGGAAGCACAACTGGAGTTTATACCTTTTGAGATAAAAATCTCATGCTGCTAAATTTTTTAGGTAAACAACCATTTTCTGCTGCTGGGGGTGTGAAACACTGGCAAGGCTGTTGCAAGGTGTTTGTCATTCTAGAGAGATGAGAAATTAATGATCTGCAATACATATGACAATGGAAGTGGTACACACTGGTTCCTACACCTTTGATTCTGCAGTCCCAAGCCTCAGCCTGTGTTGCTGGCGCTAGTCTTGTGTTTCATACCTGAAGGACTTCAGAAATCACCAGCTATGCAGTAGGTCACCCTCTGTTCACACAGAGATATGCATGATGTGAAACTTCCTTGTACAAGACAGATTGGCAGAAGAGATATTCACGTCACCTGAGTTTAGCCCCATAACATCTGAAAGGCGCATCCTGTTTCCATTCCCTAAAAGGAAATCTCAAAAATCAGTTCTAAAAGAGACCAAGACAGATAGGGTGGCCATCCTTCCTTTTTCCCCTGGTTGTGTTCAACCTGGTAAACATCTCTGGATTTTTCTGTTTTCTCTCAGTAACTACTACTTTCGTATTCCTAGGCAGACTTCCAGAAGGTGCGTGCTACACTCTGTGATCATTATACTGTCCACAACTGCATCAGCTACAGCTAATTAATCTGTTACGCAACATACATGAAAGAGAGGGGAGGAACATAGCTAACAGTACAGCATTTACTAACTAGCAACAGAGAGTATAGGCCTGTATAGGGTTTAACATCAGTCCATCAGTTCATTTTTTTTCTCCAGAATATCTACTTCTGATCATCTTCTACTTGATAACACAATCCTCTACCATGTTTTCTTTTAAGTTCAGGCATAAAGGTGAAACTAACTATAAGGGCAAATGAGGCAAGGAATTGATTTAACTTTCAACCTGCTTTCCCCTTTTGCAAAAAATACCCAAAACTCATTTGACTGATGCTAGTTAAAGGTATTTTTGGCACATATATAAATCTCCTTTGCACAGAAAGAAAACATGACAAAAGGGCAAAAAGTAAAAGGCAATGCTGAGCATAGTTCTGCTGAAGCTTAGTTTGGGATACAGGGACGAGGGCTGTGTTCACAGTTTCAAAGGGAGAAGTGTACACCTGTTTTAGGGAAATACTAACTTGCAGCTGCATTGTACTTCATTTCAATGGAATCCTGCTGATCTGATTAAAAGGTGCTGTTCCACAGCCACATTATCTCATTCGCTTTGAAAGGGAAAGCAGCGGACTTGATCAAAACATGCCTCCCCATGGCTGCATTCTCAGAGCCACTCTCACAGCAGAAGCAGATGACGTGAATGAGAATTGCTCTTCACTAGAATTGTTAAATAAGTATCTGATAGCGAAAATGCTTCTCGCCTCTTCTTTGTTCTCCAGTCTTATGGAAGAATCAGTAGTCCTGACAACTATCAATGATGTCCTTCCACTCTCCCTTCTCTCCGTTGGGTTTCTATGAAAGTTCTGTCTGTGTGGGGCATAATATTTCATTAGACTTTCTTGCTGCCTGCCAGAATTGTGTAGTATGGTTGATTATAATGAGTTTGTTGAATAGACCAGAAAGCAATTTGCAGTTTTTCTTCATTTTCCTGAAGAAAGATGGCAAATTCATTTTGCTGCTATTAACAGATCATGTTTTTCTTTGACTTATTTAAAGCCTGGCTTATGTCTAAAAGTGGTTGTGAATTATGCCAAAATTCTTAACTCATGGATGAACAATGAGTTCTTTGGAATTAAACTATTGTAATGTAGAAATTTTGAGCCAGCTAAGAAGAGATGTCCATCATATTGCTGCACTGGAGTTCAGCTTTAGAATAGCTAAATACCATACATACCGTAAGTGCCAAATACCACAAGAACAGAAATCACTGTCTTTAATCGTCTTATGGCAAACTGGTTATTCCAGTACAGGTGTATGGCAGAAGCCCTAGTCCAAATATCTGATAACAAAGATACTGTCTGCTATAAGTAGGCATGTCTGAAAAAGTCACAACACTTTTCATAGCCATTAGGATTTCTGCTGATGTCTTCCTAAACACTTTATTTCTTCAGAAGCTTATATCTTCATGTATGTCAGCTGCCTACTATTCAGGATCTTCTGGTTTGGTTTGGTTTGTTGTTGGGTTGTTTTTGCTTTGAGATCCTTCAGGCTGAGACATACAACCTAAATATTAATTATGACTATTTATTGAAAAATGTGTGAAAAGAATTATTAGATATTAGCAGCTCCTCAGAACCTGTGGTAACATTGTTAATGTCAATATACTTCCAGATATATTTCTTAAAATGCAGATTGTTTCTGTCATTTTACAGCTTCATTGCTAGACTTCCAGTACATCTTTATGTAACCTTTTACACTTAAAGTAGGAAGAACAGTGACTCAGGGAATAAAGAATACTTTGGTGGAAATCTGAACCTTTCAAATTTTCTCTTCTTAAATGTAAACAAACATTACACTGTCAGATTTGGTTTACAGCCCATACCAGCTGAGTAGATGTGGCCAATGGAGAGCTGTGATCCTGGGTGTTTTCCTGGAAATCGTAGGTTGCAAAAGACCTTTAAGATCATTGAGTCCAACTGTACACCTAGCACTGCCAAGTCCACCACTAAACCATGTCCCTAAGTGCCACATCTACACATCTTTTAAATACCTCCAGGGATGGTCACTCAACCACTTGCCTGGGCAGCCTGTTCCAATGCTTGACAACTCTTTTGGTGAAGAAACCTCCCCTGGCTCAACTTGAGGTCATTTCCTCTTGTCCTATCACTTGTTACTTGGGAGAAGAGACCAGCACCCACCTCGCTACAACCTCCTTTCAGGTAGTTGTAGAGAGCGATAAGGTCTCCCCTCAGCCTCCTTTTCTCCAGGCTAAACAACCCCAGTTCCATCAGCCGCTCCTCATCACTCATCCTCATTGCCACTCCTCCCCAAGCCTGTAGCATTGCATGGGGTCGTCATGGCCAAGTGCAGGTCAATGTAATCCCATTGCTCCATTGTTAAAAAGTGTTAGAAAATAAGCAATGTGGAATGCATAGCTTAAAAAAAAA
>NW_010972468.1:2939290-3000898 GCF_000737465.1 Haliaeetus leucocephalus | reverse complement strand
AAAAAAAAAGAAGGAAAAGAAGTTAAATAATGTAACAGTTAAGTGTAATCACAGATTTAAGAAAAAAGCGGGTTTCTATGACTGTTCCTGCGAAGTTCATACAGTTATGGACATTCTCTTCTCTCTTCATTTCATTTCCCTTCACCTTTCCTCTTTCCTCTTTTCACCTCACCTTTCCTCTTTTCTCTTCCTTTTTCCTCTTTCCTCTTTTCACCTCAATGTGCCATGTCTTTTTTCTATCTGTAGGTCAACAGCAATGCTGTGATCTAAGATTCCATTTCAGGATCAAACTCTCCTGCATATCTACATGAATGATCCATTTAATTCAGCTAGGCTGCTAACATACATAGATACACTGGAAGGAAGACAATGAAAAAATAACTAAGGAAAAAATTGTCCAGCAGGAAGTGCCATAGGTGTTGTTGGCAAACTTGCTGAGAGTGCACTCAATCCCACTCTCCATGTCGCTGACAAGGATGTTAAACAGCACTGGTCCCAATACCGCCCCCTGAGAAACGCTATTTGTCACTAGTCTCCACTTGGACATCAAGCCATTGACCGCAACTCTTTGAGTGCGACCATCCAACCAATTCCTTATCCACCGAGTGGTCCATGAACGATGAACCATCGTCCTCGTCATTGTTCAGTTCCACTTTCAGAGCCTTGTACCTATTAGACAGGGGCACCTGGGAAGGTGGGATAGTCACGGAGGAGCCGTGCCTGCTGCGCCGGGCAGGAGCTTGTCGCCATTGTCCCCTGTCCCTTAAGTCACTGCTTTCTGCCAGGCGGAGAGAGGACAGGGGATCCTCCGTGTCATGCGTGCTGTCTGCCTGACAGACCTGTCCCAGGGAAGGCAGGGTGCGATTCCAGCAGGCTCTTTCTCTCTCTCACACTCCCCGATACTCCTCAACCTACTCACCTCCTGGAGCCCTGCAGCCCAACACCGGGATGGCAGCCTGTTCCCACCGGAGCTTGCAGCACTCCTGGTGGCTGGCGCTCCCCCAGGGCTTCCTTTAGACATGGGGGGGCTTGGCTACTGTTGCTCCTGGTCCTGCCCAGGTCCCACCAGCCGCTGTGGCCCGAGCTGTGGGCTCCTGGCAGGTCTCTCGGCTCCCCCTGAGGTTCCCGCAGTTCCGGACCCTCCTGCGCACTGCGCTGGAGCAGTCTGCTGAGGATCCTGCTGGCTGCAGGGCTGCTCACCTCAGCAACTGCCTGTAGGATGATGGAATAATGGTGAGCAAAATAAGGCTCAAAGCCACGTGAATAAGATGGAGGTTGGCTGGCTGTTGTGCTCAAAATCCAAAGAAATTCTTGATTTGGAGCTTCCAGGTTCAGTCACCTGTTGGGAAAGTGATAAACAGTGGTCTGTTCACATGAATACAGCTGAGCTGTGGCAGAAGATGTGTTGAGTGCCTTGGCAATCAAGGGGAGAGAGCTGGACACCAACTGTGAATGCTCTAACAAAATCCATGGACATTTGTTTCATGGGAGTTGGAACTCATCAGTGTAGAAAATGTCATCACAGATCTAACTAACACCAGCCAATATCTTACTTAATAGCAGTACTAACCTATATTCATCAGTGTTCCTCATGCATCACTCTTTGGTATCCAAATGTTTAGGTCAAAGGCCAGAATCAAAGATTTCTAGGGTCACAGTGGATAATATAACCTTTTCTGTATTTTCCAAAGTCAGAGAAAATTCTCTGTCAAATGTAATTTGCTCCAGTCAACCTCATTATGCGGTCAAAAGGTGGAAATATAAGGCAGGGACATGGATGGAAATTTCTGACAGTGAGCAGAGACTGGAGCGCTGATGTTTACACTGTTCTGTCCAAATGCTGGTAAGTCAGAAGCTCATCTTCCACTGCAGTCTGGCTTTGTTATACTTTTTTTTTTTATTGTTATGCTCTTACTTATACTGCCAACAAAGCAGATTTTTTATGAACTGACTGCCTGAGTACACAGCTCATACACTTGCACTACTGTTGGGATTTTCATTCTGTGCATAGTTGGAAAAAACTCCTGGCCTCTCCAGTTATTGCATCTGATGCATGACTCAGACTTTGCCATTTACACGCAAGTTTATTTTGATATGATGCTTAAATCCTCATCTTTTGAGGGACAAACATAAGAATTAAAGGATTTCTTTCCACAAAAGACCAATGATCCCAGTATTGAACTTGAGTTTAAATAAGTTCCCAATAATTCTTAAGCAAGCTTCAAGATGATGTTAGTGTTTTAAGCTCAAGCAAATTTGTATTAGTTTTCTAGGGCCTTCTAGCTATTTCTCTGCAATGAGCAGAGAACTCTTATTGACTTCTGAGTTCTTGATTTATGACTTATATTAATATTTGGGTTAATTTTAAGAGATACTGAATAAAAGGTATAAATGGCATGTAGGTTTGGGGGCATATTACTTATACAATCAATCTCTATTGAAATTGATTACATAATCAATGAACTGTTAGGGAGTTCTCAGTAATGAGTAGCTCGCAGCCATGGTTTGTACTCAGACTTCCTAGGCCAAACAGGTACATCATAGGTAATCCATTTTGCCTCTGTTTACTCTATTGTCTCAAAGATCCTATGTGCTAAAATATTTGATTGGCTTAAGAAAGCAAAAAAAAAAAAAAAAAGAGGATCTTCACAGCACTCCGAGAGCTGATAATGAACGTAATGTCCTTAGAAATCCTGATAATCCTCGTGATTAATTTCATATAACATCAGTTTTTAGTGATATTTTCCATTTACTCATTTATTGCTCAAGTTCTTAATGATTTGAACTAACATTAAAAAAAACCCTTAAATTTGATCAAATAGAGCTAAATCCATTTAGTTCTTCCTCTAAACTGCTAAATGGATGTAACATGTGGGTAGATTGGCATACTGACAGCTGTACTGCTTCCCAAGGAGGGAAAGAGAGAGAGAGAAAGAGAGAGTGCTGACTTCACTTGTTTCAGAAGCAATGGAAAATCTTTTAGAAGATAATGATGAACTATAATGATAGGTAAGAGAGCAAGATACAAATTATCAAGTCGACTTTCAATTCAGGCTGCTGTGTAGACTTCAACACAACCGACACGAAGAGGGCAGATAAAAGGTGAACAGAGATTCTCAGTGCTACCCTTTATCTCGGAAAAATCTATTGCCACCATCTCAGAAAGATTATTTTTGTGTATGAGGAGCACCGACTCATTTAAAGAGCTGATACATAGAGTGAATGACAGACTTTGTATACATGGTGAGACATTTAGGGTGATTTCATTTATACTCCTGGGGGAGCTGGGTTTATTCTGTGAAGAACTGAGAGTGCCCGCATGCCAAAGGCACTCAGCAATTTATAAAGCCTCAGAGTCCTTGAGCTCAATCTTTAATATTATGCCCAGCTACAGAAGAATAGCCTGGCTGGATTTGGGCTGGAATACATAAACGAAGAGGCAGCAAATCTGCTCCGCAGAGTGACCCTAACAAGATTGCTTCAGGTAGATGGTGTGATAGGAGAAGATTTGTTTGGAAGAGGCAGACATTTTTGACCCTAGTCACAAAAATCAGCTTCCAGCTGTTGTATATTTACCCATCTACAGCGTACTGCTGCATATAAAGCACCTCTGATAAAAAGACTGGTGGTTTGCCACAAAAAAGAACCTGTAACCTCCCCTTCCACCCTCCCAGTGGTAACTGTGTTTGAGCCCTTCTCAGACCCCGACGAGGCCAACACACTCTGGTGGTGCTGGTCCGTTCTTGCTGCAGGACAAAGGTGGGGTTGCCATATTCCTTCCTGCCTTCCTCAGGCCCAGACATGTTAAGATTTTTCTAGCCGTTCACATGAACTCTGAACTAGATGATATTTCTATTAATCAAAAAAAAAGTATTGCTGGCTTTCCTTAGGCTTTGCCTGACCTCGGTCTTCAGCTGTAGGAGGTTATATCACAGATTTTGGAAAGAAGGAGTATCATTACAGGGCATCCTCTTACCACCTACCTCCCACAACTCACTGATATTTTCTCTGCATGTGTATTACTTTCTAAGTGCTGTCTTTTATTTGGCTTTTGCTGAACTAATATCTGACTGATTCAGTGATCTTTAGAGTTAACCTATCGAAGCAGTTAAGATAGTTAAAATTTACCAGCCTACTCAAATTTACTTGGTACATTAGCTAGCTAAAGTTTTCATATTGCATACACTGTCTTAGCTTTTAATTCAGGAAGGTCATTTGAACATCAAAGAAATGCTGAATTGTTTATTGATTTCTTAATTATTCAGTGCTTGTGGTTACTTCTTTATGTTCCACTATGTTGTTGTGGTTTTTTTTTTTTCCACTTGAATGTTTAATAAACCAAAATATTCAAAACAAAACATTCTTTAGCCACACAAAGGGCAAGACTGTGATCTTGAAATCTTGCTTTCCAAATATTTAATCTGTTAAATCCTCATTGAGGGAATATTTCCTCATTCAGGTAATTCGCTTTGATTTTACATATTTGTATAATTTGTGTGTGTATGTAAATACATACATAGATGTATGTATGCATATGTACCAGGACTCATCTCTATGGTATAGGAGCACAGCAAAAGCAGTTCTGAGGCAACCCTTACAGCTTCACTTACGTATGAATCTGAAGGGTCTGATCTCGTTCAATACTTTTTCTAAAGCAACATGCATGGGTAGTGATAGGTATTAAAGAAGGCAGGATGCCTTTTCCAAAGTGATTTCCAGACCAAGTATGACTTTATATTCCTGTGCTGTCTTATATTTCTTACACTACTAATGAACTAATTTTACTGAAGCATCTTTTGTGGAACTGCTGAACAACTAGACTATTATCCTAAAAATGCTCAGTTCAATTAAGAGTGTCCATTTGCTTATGTAAGCAGAAATACTACGTTTTTTTCCCCTCTTGATTACATTTAAGTTAGTGGAATTGCAGTGACTCATAGTTTCAAAAATGTAAGAAATGCAATAGTAGACATTTACCACATTCTTTGCATTATTAGCACAACTAATGGAATAGTTTACACCAATTAAATTTATTTGACAATTTTTCTTCGACTTTTTTTTCCTTTTCCCTTTTTCATTATTATGCTAGATAAAGCTGGTCACATAAAAGTCACCAAATTATTTAACTGAATTTAACTAGGTATAGTTGAATGATGTTGATGATGTTCTTTTCATTTGAACCTCTAATTATAGCTTGCCTGGTTGTTTCATGTTCTAATTATTATCACACTTCAAAACAAAAAAACCAAAAAGTGTTGGTTTCCCATACAATCGCTAACAGCAGTTTTTGTCTATTGCCATAAATAAGATGAATCAGAGTGCATCTTGGACAGTCAGTGTCCAAAATGGCATGATACTGTAAAACAATATTTTCCTGTCATTTGATCTATTGAAAAGTGACAGATCATTTATTTAGACAACTTCATTGTGTTAACTAATTTGCTGAATAATGATTCTCATGAAAGTAAGAAATCATTTGCATTGGCTTGATCCAAATATCATTGCCAAAAGCAAACCTGCTCTGCAATGTCCCTTCTATTCCATTTCTTGGTTCCTTGGAGAATAGTACACTACAGTTGCACTCTACTGCCAAATTATGTACAATAGTAGTTTTGTGATATGGACAAATGCCTGCTAAGGACTAATTTGAGACCATTAAGCTAATTTCATTTGTGACCCAAGCCAGATTTAAACCCAGGCCCTATGAAGGTGACAGGCGAGTATATTAACTTATGGTATTATGAGACTTGCTCCAGGGCAGGAAGATTTCAATAACATTAAAAAAAATCTCTTAAAATTGAAATATGAATAATTTACAAAACAAGAAACCTCAACTAATAGTCTCTGCTCATATTCAATACCACTGTGACCTGTAGGCTATTTTACAGAAATGTGTTTTATCTGGTGTTACTTTTGCAGCAACTTTTGTGGTAGGTTGCTGCTTTTAAAGAAGTCCTCAGTATAATTTTGCCAGAGTCTCTATGCATAACAAAGCCTATACTTTTTAATTGATTGAGTATGACTGTTAGTCATCAGGGATCTGATCCTGCTCTGAACCTCTCTGGTGGAAATTTCAGTGGGATATTTGTCCACAGAGGTCTGACTTCATGTGTCATTCATACACATAAGGTGGTGTGCTAAAGCAGATATTTAACTAAGGCATTATGATGTTCAATACCCCAAAATCGGATATCTGGTTGAAGACCTGGAATTTAAGGCTAGTCAGGCACCTAAGTTTCAGATGCCCTCTACAGTGTAGTGTATGCAGTGCTTATACAGTTAGTAACCTGTTAAATAGTAGAGCATACTGGTCTACATGGGTGCATGCATCTCTCCCAGGGCTGCAGATGAATATCTCTGTGAAACAGTTTTACAGGCTGAAGCACTTTCTGTACTAAGTCTTGGAAAAGCATCATGGCATTTGTTCCTTGGATTATTTCTCTTTTTTTATTCATTAACTCTCTGTTATGAAAATAAAAATAATCTTCTGTATCAGTGTCTTAATCCAGATCAGGAACGGTTTTTAATTTTCCCGCTTGCCACACATTGGGGTGTATTGTGCAGTGTTATAAAGTTAATGAATTAGATTAATTTGGGAGTTAAATTGGACTGGAAGACGGGCTACTGGAGACTAGCTCATGAATATTTGGTCCATGCCACTAGACTAGATCCTGCCTGATGTAAAATCCAGTGAAACGTTTATAGTTTGTGCAGGTGTTTTCCTCTAAAGGCCCACTTCTGTTGGCCCACGCTGCTCAGAAACCTAGACAGAGTCAAATACAGGGAAAACCTCAGGTCTCTGCTCTCAGTTAAATGTGTAAAAATTGGACTACAGAGACAGGATCCCTTTTGCTGGCTGGACTTGTGGTTTGATGATCCTACTTTCTTGACTGAATAGTGTTTCAGTTTCAGGAAGGAACTGGGAATTCAAAACATGTTGGAAAGTCTTTTACTCAGAGTATTTTGTAAGCTGTCATTTAGATGCTATGTCATAAAGTCATAAATTCAAATCTGCTGTACCAGAATTGGACCTAATGGGTTGGGGTTTGGCCTCCTAAGTAAGGACCCTAACCATATATTACACAGTGAAAAAGCCCTGCTACTATGATCTCTTCATTTTCTAACGGTTAATGAACTTTTGCCTGAACCATGGAACCTAGACAAGATTTTTCTGAATTTTTCTGATCAAAATACCTGCATATAATTAAGTAGCAAGAGCTTCCGAATCATATAACATAGATTGTATGTAACTCAATCCCTATTAAATTATTAATGTTTAATAGAACACTGAGTCTTAGCTAATACTGTTCAATTCTTAACATATTTTTTGTAAGGGAAAAGTTGCGGGTTTACCATTAATAATAGCAATCCTAGGGAGAAGTTGGAAGGTAATTTTTGTGTATAGCAACAAAGTCACTGACTACTTTTTTACAATAAGAGATTTACTTAACCAGTCTGTTCAACCAACAGAAAGCACTGTAATGATAAAAACACCTGGAAGCATTAAGGAAAAGATTTAAGGTAGGTTGAGTAGAAGCTGTAAAGAGTTTTTAGTTATTCCTTTATTCTTGATGTCACCAAGGGAACTGTAACACATGTTTCTAACCATCTTTTCTTTAGGTTTTAACTGTCCCTACAGTTTGGACATGTAATCAGAAAGACTTCTCAGAAAAAAGGAATTCCTCAGCAAGGAATGTTCTCATCCTATGCTCAATACAGTTAATGGAGAAAGAAAATATGTCCCTTGCAGAGGTTATTCAGCCCACCATGATCTCCTTGTTGTTTCCACTGACTGTAGAAGGAATGTACACTGCTAAATTCATTGCTTTAATTAGCTGCCTCAAACTAAACTAGGCTATCAAGTTTTGGAGATTGTTCTGGGAAGAATCTGCCAGGATAATCCTTGGAGGCTGCAATATTTCACTAATATAATACTTAGTTTATTTAAGGAACGGTATTTAAATATAAGAGATCCCAGAAAAAAGTTTCCTTGGTTCAGTAGGAACTAAGTTTTCTTGGTAGTAGAAGTACTTTTTTCTGTATGTTGCATGTATACATTCATAAAAATTTTGACGTCTACTCAAATTCATTTTGCATGTGTTTAATCTTTCTTTGATATTACTACTCAGAATTTTATTTTTCTCTTTTTTTGGTGTTTATTGTTTATAATTAGTTAAAAACCCCAAGACATTCCCAAATAAAAAACTATTTTACGATCAGTGTACTACAGTCAGTGCAAAATACTTTTACAAAGCTGTGGGATCAATATGACAAACTGCCCCTGAATAACTTGTAGTAATTATTAGATTTTAATTTGAAGGAAACAAAAGATGTTGAATTGATCTTCTTGACTTAAAGACCAGTTCTCCAGTTACTTTTGAATTACAAAGATTGGCAAGAGCTCGCAATGACAGTTAGTGTTTAATTTAGGATTGCAATGGTCAAAGTGCATGTCCAGAACACTAAATACAGTTCCTGAATTGCTAAAATGTGACTCAGCTGTATTCCAATCTTTATTCAATTTGTACTCTGGACAGGTCACTGAGATGGAGAGAAATAATGGCTATATGCTACATGGATTGTCCTCATATTCTGGAGCCAATGAGGGATGAGTTTGGCAACTGGGAATAGCCAGAGCTTGTGTTCAGTTACATTACATGTCCACCCAAAATAATTAATAACAGGAGTTTCAGTTAGTATAGAACAACACTGGTGGCTTTAGTGTACTGGTACAAAAGTAATTTGTAAGAGCTATGATGTATTTGTAAGCTATGATGGCTTATAGCTCTTTATAACAGAGCTGCTAGAGATAAAACCAGAATTCAGGACCTTGTTTTCAATAGGTAAACTTTCTTCATGCATTTTGCTTAACATAATGAAAGGCTATGTAGAGCAAATGGACATCTTTGAGAAGAGTGGTGTCCACAGCTTCTCCATGCTGCTGTAGTTCTGTGGCTTATGTGGCATGGGAAAAAACAGAGGGTCCATTATATTTTTCACATAAATGTAAAATAGCACACAGCAGAATTGAGCTCTACCCATATTTCCAGGGCCAGAAGTCTTGAGCAAGGTAAGATGTGGATCCACTTTATTTATTGCTTGAATAGTAAGGTCTACTAACTTCTTCTGCAGAAACTGTTCTGTGTTTTTGTATTTGTCAGCTTTTAACTTTTTGTTGTTTTTTTTGTTCGTTTGTTTGTTTATTTTTAATCTGAGGGTAAAATAGGTGACTTCTTTATCTAATGAAACTATTGGGCTTCTAACTCTCCTAGGAAGAAGTTATTCTTTCTAAAAAGGGGATAAGAATTGAAATGCTGGAAAAAGTAAACTTTGCTTTGTTTGAAGACATGCCAGCCTCACAGAGGAAGAGTGATGACCCTATTAATGAGACTGAAGGAAAAAAAGAGGCTAAATAAAAGATGTTTGCATAATGTTTTAATAGGCAGGTTCCTTAGTAAGAGTGTGGATTTTCTTTAACTTCCTGTGTTGTATAAAGAAAAGAGGAATTCAATACTAGACAGGTTTGAAAACTGATTAACATCTGACTATTTATTTCCAGTTCATGCAGTTAAGTATGTTTGCATTACACAGACAATGTACCTAATTACTACTAACGAGAAGTATGAATAATTAGACTCCCCCTTGGATGTTTGTACAGTGTGAATTTGCTTTCATATGAATCTGTGCAAGTTCTACTACTTTCATTAAAATAAATGCCTGTATACCTAACAGAAGAATATCTTAGTTTAAGAATTATTCCAAAATTAAAAACATTTAGGATTAAGAGCATGTGTCCAAATTTATACAAGTGCCTTTTCACTGGCTCTTTGAAGATATACACACCTTTTTGGTTCATATCTATCAAGAGGTTTAAGGATGTATTAATGAGTTGTCTAAACTGGACAGGTTCTGCAACTATGTGATCCAAGAATAAAACTGAAATCACACCAATTTATTGTGACTTTTAATTATATGAATTGCTGTAGCAATAATATCAAGAAGAATGATATTTTAAGGGGAGAAAGGAGGGGAAAAAACCCTATTCACATTTCTCCTCCTCTGTGTCATAGCATAGAAGATAATATACAGGACTAGAATAAAACAGATCCAGCTGCGACACTGACACACTATGTCACCATAGACACATTACATAAATTTCTATAAGCTAAATTCTGAATGGAACTTTGGAATGGGAGCAGAAGCAATGGCTATTGAAAGACATTAAAAACTGAAGTCGTAACACTGAAAATCTTTATTACCCTACCCCTGAGTTCAATGACATCTTGAAACTATGCATTTCTCTGCCTAAATTGTCTTTTGAATCTGATCTGCTAGGTTTTCTCAGAATATATGCATCATGAATTAAGATGACCCTGATTCCCTCAAAGTGCTAGTTTTGCTGCGCTTTTAAATTTTTTCCTTTTTTTCCTTTTTTTTCTTTTTTTTCTTTATACAACTCGAAAAAGAGTGGATGATGGTAACATATCCTTTTTTTTTTCATTATGTAATGGTTAGGATTCCACATGTGCTCAATTCACTTCTCTGCCAAAGAAAATTACAGCCCATATATCCATTTATTTATCTGATACAGCAGCAATGAGATTATTTACTGTTTAATCTAGGGGAATTCTCTATTTACTACAAAAAACTGGGAGGGGGGCGAGAGATTAATTTGCTAAATATTGATCAGATAATCAATAACATTCAGACACTAAATGTCTGTTATTATAGTCAGAGATAGCTTTCCAAATGCAATACATAATATGACTGTTTTCCAGAGGGTTTAAACACTCAAATTCTTTACCTTGTTTCATGTATCCAAAGGGATATTGTGACTATGGAGGACTACATTTTCTGAAGCAGAATTTTGTATAGGAAATGGATTGTAAAAGAAACTCCACAGACAAACATTCCTGAAGAATTTCAGATTATAGTAAACCAATTTCATTTTTAAATAATAACACTGAGTCTTAATATTTTTTTCCACAATCACCTGATTATCATCAGACTTTGGACAGCTCGCAGTCCCAAAATAGCACCCTCCTACTGTTCCCTTTTTAATTTTGCAATCTCAGGTTCATACTTTAGGAAGTGGCTTGGCTTGAATATGGAAAATGCAGACTTTCTAAGGGATTAAGGCTTGTAAATGATCAACATTTTCAAATTTATCTTTTTTCATTAGAAAGTGTTGTTTTCCTCCAAACCACAACTATTTTTATAAGTTTAATGTCAGTTGAAATCTGTTTTGGATTCAGAAAGAAAAGAATTTCTAACTGAATAATCAATATCTCAGAGTGCAAGAAATGTGTTTAAATTGTTACCAAGAATTCAGTTACCACATCTCAAATGAGAGCCTGATTACCAATATCTTTAAAGGAATATTAATTTACAGACTGAAACAGTTACAGAACATTATGTGGCTAAACTATCCATTTTCAAAATTTCCTTATGTTTAATCATGTAAAATTTGGAAAGTCTCATTTTTATTTAAATGTGAAATTAAACTAAACTCTGAAATCTTGAAATTATTATGCAAATGGAAATCTTGTTTTCCAGTTAATCTCGTCAGGAATGAGGAAGGAATAAGCCTAAAGTTCATGTAGATTACTGAGGAAAATTCCAGTGAAAAGCTGTTTTCATTGTTGCTTGTGTGCTTGTTTGTTTGTTTGTTTGTTTTCTTTCCATTTGAGAGTCTAATTTTCTTGGATTTTGTGGATTTTTTTTTTTGTACAAAATGATTGTTTCAAAGAGTATTTTTTACCATGCTTCAATTCTATGACTGTGCCAAAAATCAGGTGACATGTCAGCTACTGACAGTAGCTGAAGATTCTCTCTTTCTAACTGATGCTTTTTGCTGTGGGAGGAACTAACCTTTCAGACCCCTGAATCTTGGTAGCCCATCCCAGAACATTCACGTTCAAACTCAAGCCCTTCCAAACTGAGCTGTTCTGCACATGGGTCAATGACATGCTGCTGACTAGAAAAGCTGTAGCATGTAGGCTCTTTATAACAGATCTCAAAGATCCTTTGCCTTATTGTTGTAGTCACCAAGGCAAAATATTTAGATATCCCATTTTAATTTGTTGCCTAACTTTTCCTAAAGAGTTCTAGTTTTCCTCTCATTTTCATTACATGTTATAAGACAATAGCTTTATTTCACTTGACATCATTAAAATGTATCAATGATGAAAGGAAGAAAAAACTTTAATAGAAAAACATGATTTGGGAAAAAAATAACAAAAATTTAATTACTTTTTATTATTCAGTGTTCTAATACATATTTTAAACTAGAATGTCTTAAAAAAATGAGGGGACATTCAATAAAAATTTCAAATATATTAACTCTCCAGAAAATAAGTCCCCTCTTACATAGACAGAAAGCTGTATTAAAGAACTATGTTGCCTGTAATGACACTTTGAAAGAGTTAGAACCTGAAATATTCTAAATGCACTACCAATTACAGACAGATGCATCCTGACTCACAATATTTCAGAGCTAATTGAAATACTGACATGGTGTTTAGGATGACAACTTCAATTTCCCTTCTTACTCTTGATTCCTACCAGTTGGCCATGGCAACATGTAATACTGCATGAAAAGATATCAGGATTCTCAAAGCTACAATTTCCATTGTCTGAAAAGCAAAGGAAAGGAAAGAGGAGTATTTTGGAAGGACCAATACTATACTGTGATTACTGGCACTGCAAATATTTCTATTTTATACTCTTATTTTGTCATAGTGTGAGTGAACTTTGATTATACTACTACACATGATAATGGAGTACCTTGCCCATCTTTCACTAATAGATGTTGACGTATAACATTCAAAATATGCGAAACATTTATATTAAAAAAAACCCCAAACACTAAAAAAAACCAAACCAAACCCCCACACAGAGTTCTGACTAGATTTTAACCCAATACATATTTTATAAGAATTATATATATCCTGCATATCCTACACAGCTATTAACAAATTATCAAAAAGTTAAATGCAAAATAACAATATCTTTCAGAATTTCTGTGATTCTCAAAAGTCTTATCTTCATCGTCCTTTAACCTGGCTTTATTTTCACAAGTGTTGGATACTCAGAGCTTTCAGACTTCACTGGATTCTTGATATTCTGAGGGGTGCATATGCCTGATAAATAATGAAAATAACTAGGGAATACATCAGGCAACAAGCTTAATAAATTCAACAACTGTGAAAAAAAAAGTGATTTATTAAACATTTGTTATTACCCACTAACATTCTTCTTGAAATCAAAGTGGTTTAAGTCATAGTAGTATAAACCAGCTAATGCTGAAGAATTTGAAACACTGAAGAAAGCACAGAAAGTCATACAAATCATCAGCAGAAAGAAAAAGTAACAAGTTATTTTAGAACTAAGCAGTCCAGTATTTTATCTTGTCCCCTGGTTTTATCTCTACTTTTTACACAAATATTTAATAATCATAATAATAACAGCAGCAACAATAACGATAATGATAAATGAGAACACATTGTCCTTCAGAAGAAGGAAAATTATAAAATTACATTAAACTTTCTAAAATTTTCCTGTCTTTGTTATTTCAAGATCAGTTTTTGGAGGGGAAATTATTCCTGAGAGAAAATCTACTTACAAACATGGTAATTGCCATTCACTGCCACTCAGCCATCAACAGGTGTGTTTTAAACCTTAGTATGCCCACTGCACAATATATATTTATAAATTCAGTTTCCTTCCAAGCAAAAGGTACCTGCAATTCAGGTGGGGAGAAATGGTGATTCAGTAAGCCTACTTTTGTGGAAGGAATACATAAATCTTAATTTGAGTCATAATTCATAAATATTAATCTCTTTTCTTTGCACAGGAAGAATACTGAAACTCAGTTTTTCTTAACTACATAAAAACAGATGGGATATAAAACTTATGAAACTGTTGATTTAAAGAGATGATTTCTCTTCATGTCAGCTGGTTTCTGATGTTTTTTATGAAAGTCTTCTTTCATGACCACAGTGATTATATAGGACATAACCTCTCAAAAGTTGAATTCAGTGCTTTGAAAAACTGAAATTCCCTGTAGTGAATTACTACACTACCTGTTTTTATGAATTAACTCCAGATCTAACAGTTCAAATCTTTAATGGTTTCCTAAGTTCCTACACATATACTGTAAATTTCTCTTTAAAATAATGCTGTAATAATCAATTAGTCTACTTCTTCTATAAAAATAAACTTTGTTCATTTAGAAATATAATATCTTATTAGATCTATACATCATCCATTATATAGTTTACATCTTTTCCAAACATAGGCTGTAATACTTTGAACAAAATACTTCTAAAAGCCTAAAGACAAAAGTAAGGAAACAGACAAACTTTCTCAGGTGTAACTGGATTTCTTATTTCTTGAGTAATAAGTTCAATAGCTTTTAAAATCCCAGTTGTTACTGTCCATTTCCCACCTACTTACTCCACATAAATCTTAAGTTTTACTTGAAAAAAAAAATCTCTGGCTCTTCCCCAGCGATTCCGAAGGAAAGCTGAAAAGTTATTACTTTTTTTTTTCTTTCTTCCAATAGTGGGAAAACTGAATACAAAAGAGTGGGAAGTGTTCCAGAATAACTTTATAGTTCTTCCTAAATTTTGCTTGCTGTGTTTATCTCTAATTCCAGAAATTTGTGTTGGAAAATAATCCAGTTGAAGACATGTTTGTTTCATCTGTCCAGCCCATTATCTTGGCGTTTTAGGGAAATAATGAGTTTGAAGATGTGTCAGGGTATTTCACTCAGCAGCTTTTGATCACTAGCAGATTTTAAGTAGTAAAAAGAGATTTAATTTGGACATTCTAGGTAAAAGAAAAAAAAAAGAGTTGAGATAAGTAGAAGGAATGAGGTTTATGACAAGTGTTGTTCATGGATTCTCTTGAATTCATGTCAACTATTGTCCAGCTTACTTGGAATGAATCAAAACTACATCAACTGCCTACAACTGGCTTATTGACAGATATATTAATCTATGACCTATTGCAGGTGAGTTCTTAATAGCCTTGCCAGGGATTCTTTTTTGATCTAGAGTTTTTAATACCTTTTACCAATAATCTAAAGTAGACTTTCTCTCTTTTTTTTTTTTCCTTTTTTTTTTTTTTTTTTGGCTACAGATAGGCCCCACTAATATTTCTTGTGAGCTATAATGCACTCTTCATAACCAATTTTAAATAATCAATATTAAAAAAGAGGTACAGTTCTACAGAGCACTGTGGTTCATGAGTAGTCTTCAGATCACAGATAGGGATCTGTTAATATCAGCTATAAAGCCTTAGAGTGATGAAGTATGCAGAGGTGCAAAAATTGCTTAAAGACTAACTAGCAAAGAGTACAGGGTACTATTGCAGCAGGATCAAAACTCTTTGCTTTAATGGCTGTAATTGAGAAAAACACATCTAATGCAGCCAGATGCAAGGAGGACATCAGTCGATCAAGACTTCAGACTAATTGTTTCCCTCAGTCAAAGCTAATAATACAATCCTATGACAAAAAGTCTCCTTCACATACAAGAAGGAGTAATTTGGCTCTGTATTCTACATTAATAAGATAACTCTTAGAATACTATTTCTTCTACTTGTGTCCACACTTGGACTACTCTAGAGGTTGGAAATCAGACTGAGATTTATAGAACTCAATTTATTCATCTTAGTGAAGAAATGAGTGAACAGTGTGTGGAAAGAAGAAAAAGAACAGGAAGAAAGCTTGCTTTGGGGTGGGAAGTCTAGTCTTCATATCAGTGACATATAAAGAACCAATGTTTTAAATATTACAGTGTTCAGTGCTGTGACCAATAAAGTTTGCATGCTCAACTTCAGCAGTGAAAAGCACAGTGTGGTTAAAATGGGAGGAATCCCGTTACAGCTGCAATGGGGTTTAAAATAGCCTGCTTAGGGGTGCTTAATCAATGCAATAGGAAATACCAAATAGTGGGCTATATCTGATACTCTTTGTTGCATGAATGTAAACAATTGTCTCAGAGATGCAGCAAAGTACCTCTGTGAAGCTAGAATTCAGAGCTTGAAGCCTTTTTCTGTGTCACGGCACCTTTTGCATGGTTACTTACTGGTATAGCAATTATCCAGAAGAACTGTGTGTTTTAGGCCATCGTCAGACTATGGAGGTTTAAAATTTGCAGGTTTCACATCTCTACATTATACTTTAGCCATCATATCTGTAGTACAAGCAGCGGTTCTTCTGCATTTTACTTTAGACAGTCACTGGATAGTAAGGACAGAAATAATGAAGGAAAAAAGAACTGCCTGCTGGTCTCTCCGCTGAATACTCTAGCCATCATTTGCAGACCAGGCTATTTCTTCCTTGAAAAACTTCTAGATCATATCTATATCCCCTTTCCCATTTGCAAAAAGGTAAGAACTACAATATTCCAGCTCTTTTAGGCTTGATTTGAGCACACCTATTTTTTTGGTCTATTCTAAGCTGCTAAGCATAAGGATGTCATTGTTTTGTGTCCCAAACTAATTGTTGTTATTTCAGAAGAAGCACTTAGCTTACTGCATGCACACAGTTAGCCGAATTAGGAACGTTTCGCCAGAAATCCTTAGACCCTTACAGAATCTCAAGTGCTTCGGTGTGTTGGGCAGGATTTTCCTGGATTGCTCTTTTCAGTTTAAGGCTCATAATTCCACTTCAAAGGTACTTTATTCTCCTTCAAGCCTTTGTGAAAATAGGGCCTTATAAAGTTTTGTCTGTTTTTAGGAGAAATCCTAACAGCCATGTGTATAGGAAACAGCTTTGCAAGGCTATAATTGTTCCTTTTTGACATTTGAATTTGTCATCTGTGAATCCTCCCATTTGTCCCATACCCTCATAGGGCTTAGAGATAACATGATTTCTTGCATTGCCCTTAAAATGCTCATTAAACTAGAGCTTTGCATTCAGAAAACTATAATCTCCTCTAATCAGTATACTGCCATTGCCTAAGTACTAGGTCACTGTGGCCTCTTCCCTGTTCTTTGCTAGTAGCTCACAACAACGTGGTCTCCTGAGCACTGACACACTTCTGCTGGTTAGAACCTGGGAGTCCAAATAGATAGGTACCGGCTGAAAAGCAACAGTGAGACTAGATGATGGGCTCCTCATATTTAAACACAGCATAACACTACTCGCTGTGCTTTTTCCCATCTGTTTTACAAGAAAGAATTAAAAAGGAAAGTATTCCTTGTAGCTCCAGGTGCTTGCAATGCACCCACTTAACACAGATGGCAGAAGGCCTGCCTGTCGATGAGTGGAACTTCCTTTGCCAAGCAAACTAGAATTGTAGCTAAAATTGTATTGGTTTTGTTTTGCCTTTTTTTCTTTTTTTTTCTCCCACTCTGCCCACAAAAGATAGGACATTTTCTTTACTGTATCTGATTTATAAAGTGCAGACTTTTCCTGGTGCATGATATAGATAAGAGACAGTCTTGAAGGAGATGTGCTTCTCTTCCACCTTAAATATTCTCAAAGTTAAAGTGCGTAAGAATTGGCACCAAATTCTTACACAAATTTCACTTGTGTCATTAATGTCCTCAAAATTTAAAAGAAACTTAGGTAAACACGGAATTCTCGAAATGGAAACAACCACCCAAGTCACTAAATCCAGTTTTTACCATTACAAGAAAACAAGTCATATAATGCCTTCATAAATTCCTGCACTAACCAACCAAGCTAGATTGCTCTAGCACTTTTTTTGATATGATTTCTCTGAAGTAGATCTGCTTACCCAGCTGCCAAGTTCTTAATATCCCTGGAGCATTAATTTAGTGTCACATTAAAACTCAGAGTCTTACTCTGATTCCTTTCTATGAATTCTGTTTAATCACTCTGCATTTGTATTGCCTCATGGTTCCAAAGACTTACCTGTTTCCTCTAACGTTTTGTCAAGAAGGTAAAACTGAGGGTTGTTTTAGCTTCCTACTGATGATGGTATTCTCTAACTTGTGAACAGGATTACTGCATCCTTAGCTTCTTTCTTATCAAAGATCAGACTAGCAAAATAAACTAGAGCAGGAATTACATGCACCGAAAATCCACACAATCTTTTGAGATGCATGCTTGCTTTGGTAGACTACAGAAACTCAATATTTTTGTAGTGTGATATATAGTGTGAAGAATATTTCTTCATATGTATATTGTGTGTATATATGTATGCACATTCATGTGTATACAGCAAGTTATAACTTGTCTTACTGACTATATCTAAAGCATTTTTAGAGTACGTCTGGCTTGTTGTCCTGCTGATATAGCCTAAGCTACTGAAGACGTATTTGTTTCACAGACAAATATTCAGCACATATGTTACAGGTCTCAGTCAATGTGGCTGCCGGCTAAAAGAGGGCAGCTTTTCTGTCAGCTCTCAGGCTCTTTCTTGTCCAGTATTCTTTTGATATATTGCTCAGGGAATGCTAATCAGAAACATACAGTCTGCATAGTGGCAGCCAGATTACAAGAAGCAAATGTGTCTGTTGTTCGGGTGATTATATTTTTTTTTTCCCTATGATTGGCTACATGAATGCACAGACATTTGGGGGCAGAGTAGAGGGTAACCTTGGAACAGGATAGAGTAGGATAAATTATTCTACTAGGTTAAAATATGCCCATGGGCAGACTCTTTCCTTGGAAGCTAAAGAAGATATCAACTGATGTGATGAAGAAGTCTACCACTGGGCACTAGAGATTGCCAGAATAGTTGGAGAAGAAAGGGGATTGCTGTCATCTGCATAAATAACAAAAGACAAGAAGCTAAATAGCCTGTTCCAAAACAGATCCTTGAAAGGAATTAGAAATACAAATTAAGGGAGAGACTGAATGTTGGATTAAAAACTTGTTTCAATTATGCCATTTTAAAAAATGCATAATTTAAAAGTGATTTTTTTTTTTCCCCCCAGCTAAGTCTCCAAAGAGCCCTCTACTGCAGAATGTCATGTGGAAGCCTTTACCACCCAGATTTTCTGGTGCATACAAAAATGTTTAGTATATCATAAAACATAGCTTTGTAAATCCATTCCCTGTGGTGTGTATCCTCTGCAATGATAATGTTTGGACTATAAGTTAAAAATGATCAGTGATCAGTAGCTTGGCACACTGTCCTGATATTTGCAACGTACTGCTTACTTGGCAGTACATCTGCTACTGAAGGGAGACGGTTTTACCTTCTGCTTGAGGTCATGTTTGCAGGAGTAGCTTTTACTAAAAACTACTACCCTTCCTGCCTTTAATTCTGTCTGTATTATCAGTAGTCTTGTTGTATTCAGCCAAACCCCCAGTTGAGGTCAGGTGTCCTCACTTCAACGAGGATCAATGAAGCTATTCTAATTTACACTATACAGGAGAGTCCAGCTCTTCTGGTCTGTAAAGTCTAGATGCTTAGCAGCTTCTTCTAATCTTTGCTCAAAAATAAAGGCTATGTCCTGTCATTAATCTGCACATAGGTTCATTTGTCCTGTCTTTGACAAAGCTATTTACAGTCATGATCATTATGCACATTGGTAAATTATATGGACAGTATAGGATCAATGGCTCTAAATATAACAGGAGAATAGAAGGAAATTTATGGTCCGAAAAGAGGAAACTGCTCAATTTTGAGAGTTTATCAACAGAGCTGTAATTAACTAATTTAATATTAGAAACAATGAAAACTGTAATTGTTTCTGAAAGCCACAATTTATAGGTGGATTTACCTAGAGATTTTTTAAAGATTTAGAAATGTTGAATAATTAAAATATATTTCCCCTTGCCCCTCCCCAATTAAATGGAAACATTTAAATGGAATTCAAGAGAAGTCATGCTGCAAATTTTATTCCAAGCTAAAATATACACAGGATTAGTATTCTGAAAGCAAATTGAATCATAATTGTCTGAGAGTGCCTTACCACTGGTAGGTATCTTTCCTTGTCACAAAAATGCGATGCTCTTTATTCATTTTACACAGACATTCCATATATCCTCTGCTTAAATTAAAACCCCATGTTGTCTTTCTCATAGGCACCATTTTCATCCTTTGCTCTGTATTCATCCCTGCTCTCTTGAAGCTAAGGTATTGAAAAGGATAAATTTGGCTTGATAGCACTATGTATAACGATGCTACTGTATGTTGCTAGGATA
Source organism: Haliaeetus leucocephalus (assembly GCF_000737465.1). Classification (NCBI taxonomy): domain Eukaryota; kingdom Metazoa; phylum Chordata; class Aves; order Accipitriformes; family Accipitridae; genus Haliaeetus; species Haliaeetus leucocephalus. The sequence continues at coordinate 2,980,764 of NW_010972468.1, read as the reverse complement.
CCGTTTGGTGGTCAACTGTCTCTAGTGCAGCCGCTATTACTTGCCAGGCTGACAGACATATTAGCTTTTATCCCCCTTAATGCTTGGGCTACAGAAACTTTCCCTTCATTTTATTCCATTTTGATTTGGGGGGGGAAGTAAGCTTAGAGAGGAAGACACGGGAGAGGGAGAGAGAGATGTTATTATTTTATTTTCAGTCCATCTAAGTAACAAAAACGTTATCCCAATGAGTTTAAAAGGAAGCATGTACCAGTCTTTCTAAGTTTTATAATTTTTGGTACACGAGCTAATACAGTACCTTATCCAATATTTTTTTGAGCCAGTGAGAATCTTTCACTGATTCATTATGACTCTGATAGCACCCCTTGGCTTTCTCCCTGAGCATTTTGAGGGCTAAAAGCAAGAGATGCAATAAGTTGAGCTACATAGCCATGTGGTGTGGCTGGTGGGGTCTAAAAGTTCACATCCTCCAGGGATGCATGCAGAGAGGAGTTGTAAGAAATTCACACTTGACTTACTCAAGAAAAAAAGCTTTTTCCACCGGAACAAATAATGTTTACTTTTCTTTTGATAGAATTGCTTATGAAACATTGACTTGTTGACAATTCCTGAGTGCTGACCACTTCTAGAAATTAGTCAGCTTGACTGAGTGACAAAATATGAGTTTGCTACCTTAAAGTTAGATTCCATTTCTTGAAAAGAACAAACAAGCCAAAAAGCACCCTTACCCACTTGTAGCACGCTTCCCTTTCCTGATCTGATTCCTCCTCCTGCTTCTGTTCACAGTCTCAGGGTAATGGTGCACTATTGTGGAAACACAATGAAGCTACAATCTACCAGTAGATTTGAACCTTGTTTTTCATGTATTTGTGAAGAACCCTGATTGCAACATGTATTTCTTCTTTTGGAAAAGAAAAAAAAAAGCACACAACGCTTTCTAGTACCTTACATTGCTTTTCTAATGTGATTTAAATCAATGGGAATTGTCAGTGAATTTCATGCTGAGTAGGACCTGAATGTCCAGTCTTAAATGCAATAACAAGAATTTAGGGAATAAGTATTTGCATGTGAAGAGTATTTCTTCATGTCATATATGTCCAGCACAGGGAAAAGTAATTATATTCACAGCACACAAGTCTAAGTGGTAAGTGGTCTTTATACAAAGACGCCATTATTAAACCTTCTGTAAAGGATGTTACTTGTGGTGGGATACATCTCAACAACATCTGTGGTAGTGACTTTATGTACCTGACCGTAGTCAATACAGAAGTAGGCATACCTCTAGTATGTGATTTAGCTCACTTGTTTTAGACATCTAACTGTAGAATGAGATGCATTACACGTTTCTCTTGAAAGATTATAAAAAGAGCCTGAGCTTATAGACAGCTACATTTAGTCAGATTAATATTAATCTTCCTTCTAGGTTAGTATCCTCTAACTTCAGCACCTAAACCAGTGATATTTGGTCCTGTCTGTATTCAGAGGAAAGAAACTTGCCTTTAGAGAAGAGTTCACTGTCACTGTTCTAGATCTGTCTCCGAAAGGGATGAAACTCCCTTTAGAGATGCCTAACTTTCAATGACTGCAGTGGGAACTGATATTGCAGTCTGGACTAAGCATCAGACTTTCAGAAGCCTAAGGTTAGGTGATACGAATACCATTTTTATTGGATGTCTATTATTTTACAAAACAGCATATCCTGCATACAATAAAAGTAATGAGTCACAAGCAAATACTTGTCGGTTTTACAGAGGACACATGGTATTTGGGATAGCAGATGGACATCAGGTAACAGCTGATTAGGAAGTTACTCCCTAGTGTGTTCAAATATATCTGGACAGAAGGTGCACAAACAGTATCACAGCACACATGTGAACTCAGTGAAAAATTCTGGCCACACGCGACGTTGCTGGCCAGTATCTGGCATTCCTCTCTCCACATTCCTTTATGCCCAACACTGAATTCATGATTACTAACATCTGCACATTATACTGGCAGCGTATCATTGTTTTCTGGCAGCTATGAATGCCAGTGAAAGACTGTAACACTTTGCTTAAGCCATGGGCAGTTGGGTGTAGTGAGGTCCATGCAGTTTATTCTGAGAATTTGCTGCGTTCTTGGCTACTACAAGCACAAATAACTCTAAAATCATCAACAACAACAACAAAACATCAAGCTCTAGCCAGGTACCTTAAAATTATAGTGTTTCACAGATTTTTTTCTTACAACCATTCAGATACTAGTATGCAGCACTGAAGAGTTTAAAAGCCAAACCAAATACTATCAGTAATAAAGAAACTAAACAGTATAATTTGTGCAAACTATAATTCCTAGCCATTCTGTGCAGCTGCTTTTTCTGTAACGTTTTCTGCCTAGTTTCCAGGGGAGAGATCGAAAACAAGTTTTGGTGATATAATCCAGCTGCCTTCAACCTCACCAGCACGAAGGCAGCAATAAATCTACCTTATTTGGCTACAAACTCATGGTAATGTTTTATCATCAAGAGGACACAAAGAAGGTATTGTGCGTCAGTAGACATAAACCTTGGTCTTCATACATTTAAGGTGCAATGAACCCCAGCACTAACAGGTAAAGCAAGGAAGTTTAAGGAGTCACTGATTTAAGAACACTCAAATAACCCCTTGAATCAAACGTTAATGCAATGAACACAGCCTCCTGCCTTGTTGGGGACTCTAAACACTCTGAGTTATAAGGACGCCCTGAAATTTTTCTTGGCACTTTCTATTGACTCAAAATTGAGTTTAGATTGATGAACACTTCCATAACAACAATAAGAGCAACAAGTGTGTGCCTTATCAAATTGACTTACCGGTGCTTTTGGGGTTTTGTGTATTTTTAAGTAAAACTGGTGGGTTTTTTTTCCATGAAAAATAAAAATTCACCACCAAAAATTTTAAAGAGAGAAGAAAAAACATTTTCCATGAAAGGCAGGGAAAAAAAATTCTGAACAGAACCTGGGTGTCTGGTTTTGACTCTTCACTTGCAGTGGAGCATAGCATTTTCACTCAGCAGCAGTGAGATGGGGACATTGCTGTGGTGTGAAGTTCTGGGGCTGCTAACTGATGAGGTCATCTTCATTTTGAGCAGAGACCACAGGGAAAGAACAAGGAAGCAGGGAAGTTCTTAAGAAATTCTCTGACCTGAATTTGCTGTGAACGTGATTTATATGTCTATTGCTACCTTTATTTGGTGAAACAAAGTTTATACCACTGACACTACAAAACCAGCTGTATCATTGATTTCTGCTTTCAGTTGGACACTGATTATTACAGCACAATGAGAGATGTTGTTATATTTTTTAAATGGTCAACAGTGTATGTTATGTAGTTCAGGCATGGCTAATCTTTTCTTTCAAGGATCTCAATACTAAAAAATTTTCCCATAGCCCTAAGTCACACATGTCCTACGGCAGAGGAGTCAAGAACAGTCCACAGACAGAAGATATCTGTGCATCTTAGACAGTTATTTATGCAACGCTTTATTGTGGACTGAGAGTGGGATGAGCAGACAGCTGAGTCCTGAGAGACCTGCTGATGTTGGCTTGAACAACCAGTGCTGGCTCGTTTCCTCACTTCTGGTGCAGATCCAGAAGGCTTTCCACCAGGAGAGCTTGCCCGCAGCCATTCACATCACAGTTTCTGCAATGAATCCACACTTGAACTGTTCAGATGCCACAGGTTTGCCCATCTGGTACAGTTAAACCTATGGTTGTCACTCCCACGCTAAAACGCAGCAATGACTTTCTCCACCCTTGACATCTTGCTGAGCTGGCTGTATCTGATAATGCGATATCTGCTCATAGCAAAGGAGTATGGATTCTGGCGAAAATACTGGAACTCTTCATGAATCTGCCTCTGCTCGAGTCTCATTATTCAGCTTTATATCAGTGCTGATCTCTGGATTGCATTGCTACTGATGTTTATTTCCTAACTTGTCACAACTAGTATCACTTGCCCATTTCTGGTGTTGCATACTTGCCATTGGTATCTCTATCCTGTGGATAAACAACCTCTTTGTGATTCAGCTGTATTAACAGAAAAGGTCGCCATTGCCAGTTTAGCCCTGCTGTCTCTTTTCCTTCTGCCTGAGATTATTCTCCCCATTAGACCTCCTTACAGAAGTGCTGTTACGAGTACTCCGTAATTTGCATCAGTCAAAATGACCTGAAAGAAAGAAGACTTGCTATTTGCGTTTTAAAGTAACCCAATTTGTTTTGATTAAACTGTCTTCAGAATCGGAGACTAAGAGGCAGCTTCTAACACCTGAATGGTGCTGGTCAGCTACAAGTGAACTGTGGGTGGTAGCCGAGACACAGATTTTATGCAGACTGCCTGTCCATTGTTAGCTTTAAAGCAAGCCCTATCTGTGATTTCATGTCCCCCAACACTTTTCCTCGGATAATCCTCACAGATACCTCTCCACTGATACACTTTTTTTAGGACATATTTAATGAAAAAATCCTGATTCAGACAGTGACTTGTTGTCTATGGGAAAGCAATGCTGCATCTGCACCAAACCACATTGTCCACCTTGGAATCCATTTCTCATTGGCATTTGACACATTTTGTGTCTGTGCTGTATAAAACCTGCAATACATTGACACATAGGATGCAGCAATGTCTCCAGATAGATTTGAATACAGCTGCCGTGAACACAAGTATAATTCTACATAAGCATTATCTGATTATCTGATTTGCTCACAGGAACAATATCTGTTACCTCTGCAGCATGTTTACATCACATGTGGGGTTGGATATTCAGAGTAAATTTTTTTAATTCCTGCTTAAAAACCATGGCTGCAGAACACACTTGCAGATACCAAGGGTGCTCTGTCTCCTTCCTGTCAGGAATAACAGGAATGGCACAATTGACTTAGATGGAAGAAAACATAATTTCCTATCTATATAAGGCAACAAAAATATAATTTTGCCCTTTTGGCAAGTTCTTTGTATAATACTAAGCCATAAAATATTCCTGGAACATGAATTTGTGGTACAGTTTGTATCCTCTTACTTGTGACTTCTCTCACCTTCACCAAACCAAGAATTTAGCTGTCAATCTCACACTCCTATTGTCATTATGCTAAGCCTTTCTGTATTTACCCAGATTAAAGAATACTCTATTAGGCAAACACTAACATATAGTTGTGGTTATTGCAGAAATTTCCATATAATACTATTAGGTTGCGGGGATTTCTGTAATATCAGGTTATGGACACATAAATATTGAATGAATAAAAACACTCTTCAGCAAGGCTTTTCACTTCCAGAGAGTACCAGTCAGTTTTAGAAACCATTACTGGAAACTTTCCTTGAGATCTTATTAATAATTGTTCAAGACAAATTTAGAGGTGCAAACAGCAATACAAAGGCCACTGACAGCAAGCGGTTATTTGCACAGTAAAATGAGCGTGTGTGCTTCTTGCTTAGTCTAAAAGTAATTGGTTCATTAACCTTAAATGTATTGTTAACCTGATCATATTGTTAAGGTCAAATGTAAAAACAGGTAAATTTTCTGGGTTTATATTAGTTGATGGATAGGGACGTGCATGTTCACATTTAGCACTCTTGAATATACAATGTGATTACACATTCTGCAGAAACCAGATGATTTTAGAGGGTGAAGTGACAGCAAAGCCTAGGGACAGGAGAACTGAAAGGATATTTTTTTTCTCTGTATTGGCGAATCGTAGTATTCATTAAAAGTCAGTTACTAATATAAAGCTTAATAAATCCTGTGAGAAAGCTTTTGTCACTGTGTGATTTGGATGATCTGATCCGTTGTGAACTAGAGGTAAAACTATTGAGTTAAAATGTTAGAGAAAACAATATTTATGTTAATAGATATTTAAACAGTGTTTTTCTAGGCCTCCTCCATAACTCTCAAACACCCTCCAATATTTACTCTTGTTGAGGAGACACCAAGATGGTAGTTGGAAAGAGCTTGCTCTAGGGATTCATTTGAGTTACTCTGCCATGGAATAGACCAGATGGGAGAAATAAAGGAAATCCTTGTCTTCACAGGAGGGACTTAGATCAGGAGGTTATTTTGGCTAGCCTGTTCCCCAACAACTGAGAGAGTAGAAGTTCAATTACCTTTAGAAAGAAGTTCTTGCCCTTCCTTGAGTAAGTAGCATTGTGACATACTTTGCAGATAACCTTCATATGAATGAAACAGAGACAACTTTGCTAAGGGCAGGCTGAATTAGGACTCATAGACCCAGGAGATTTCTCCTCGCAGTCTGTCTGCTGCTGTTCTCATTTCCAGGTCCTGCCAGTAGCAAGGTGGTAAGTGGGTCCCAAAGATGCAAGCCCAACTGGCACTTGGCTGGCTGCACATGCCAAAGCAGACAGCGTGGCCTTTTCCATCACTCACGTAAACACCAGCAGTGCTCACGTACACCTGAACACAGGCAAACCAGGCTTCTTCCTCCTCTGTGTCTCATCGGGTTTGAAGCTAACCAGTGAAACATGCATACACCCTCACTCTCTTGATTCGCAAAACCACCTCAAATACTAGCATGGGGTTTAAGCCTGACACCCATGCCCAGACCCTGGGACCCTTACTCAGTCATCAGCTCAGACCTCGGGTTCTGGCCAGATGCGAGCGACCTCCTACACGTTGTCTAGTCCAGCTTGACGTTCACTAGTGAATCACCCCCCCAACACACATCACATGGAGAATAGATAGAACACAGCAAATAATAAGAAACAGGATTTAAAAATAAGTGATCAGATGCAGGGTTTGGCCAGAGGAGTGTCGATCACTGCTTCCTCTCTTTCTGTGCTTGTAGGTATCACACTTTGATTCCTCCCTTTGCCCAGCCTTAGCCCTTTTCCTAAACATCCTGGAATAACTTGTGCATACTCCCAGAATTTCCTTAAAACATTCTGTAAGTTTTACAGAATCCTGTAAATCCCATAAAATACCCCATTATAGGTGTGTTCTTTCCCATGAGACCCATGATGATCCTGTTACCCTCCCTCACATCAGTTACAAAGTTCTAGTTGAGCTTCTCAGTAGCCTGTCAATCAGTGGTCTGAGAGTCCTAGTCCTAGCTGTTATTTCTCCATTATCTCCTGTTCATGTATCTGGATTTATGTATGTGGGTGGGTGGTTAATTTATTACTCTTCCTGTCTTTAGGTTTTGTGGTTTTTTTTTTATGTTGAATAGCTGTTAGTCATATATTCTCACAAACCAGATGTCCTTACATTCCAGGTGTCCACACATCCTTCTGTTCCACATATACTTACAGGCATCAAACCTGAGTTTGTTCCTGCGTTTCTAAAAATGATTACTGCAATCTTAATAGAAGAACTTGAAGAGACATGAGGGAATGCACGAGAATACCACCACAATTGGAAGTGATTCTCCAGTTGCATCAGTGTAGGCTATGACTTGGTCCACATGTGAAGAGGACAGGGCTGCATAAACTGAGTAGCTGGTATGGCCCTTAAAGATATTTACAACAACAGAGAACATGTATATGGAATAATTCACATGTCTTCCAGGGAGGCAGAGATGCAACTGGGTCAAGGCAGAGTAAGGAAACCGTTGCCAAGGCCAAAAAAGGCGAAGGCCAAAAAATCTGAAAAACCCTGGCAAACTACAGTGGGCCTGGGGAAACAGCAAGAAGGATAAGCACTTTCTGAATGACTTCTCTGTAGGGAGGCCATCTAGGGATTCATCCAGGCATCTAGAGGTTCAATTCGAAGAGGGCTTGGGGAAGCACATCTTCTGGAGTGATGCCAGGAGAGAAGGTGGCTATGAGAGGGAGCATCACCTTCTGCTAATTCGACAGAAATCTGAGTGGGAAGCAATTCTACCTGAAGTTTTCAGTTCTAGGCAACCTGCAGGGTAGATGAGTTGAAAGCTGAAAGCTGTGACCAGCCATTCTTCTCATAACAACTAGTTTGAAAACTGCTGCACAAGCTTTTTCATTTAATTTAAGACTTCAGGGCTGGCCCTCCTTTGTAGAGGCTTGATGATAGGACAAGGTGTCATTGGCTTCTCTGAAACAAACTTTATATCAAATTACAAGAGTACCAGGTCACAGTCACTCTGAAATTCTGGTCAGTGTCATAAATGTGTGAAGTTGGACGATGATTGGTGAATTAGTCTCCTCCAAACAGTGACTGATAAAATAACTCATCAGACATAACATGCAAATAATTAATGAATTCATTCATATCATTAAAAATAATTAGTGTGTCTCATTTTTATATGATATTTTATTGTGGACAGCTAACTATTGTGCATGCAGCTTTCCTTTTCACCTTTGTTTTAATCAGTAAGTTACTTAGAATAAATGTCATACCTCAGAATGGCCAAGAAACAAAAATTGTGCTTTGTAAAAAAATTCAGATTTCAAAACTTGATCTCTCTCCTTACTGAAGGGTGAACTCTAGGTCTTTTAACTATTGTTGTAGTTAAGTTAAAAAAAAAAAAGAGAGAAAAAAAAGACCATCACCCAAGAATACTCCATTACATGGTCGTAAATAACTCATTTAGAAAGCAGAACGATAAATAGAAGTCCAAGATCAGAAAAGGACAAACAGAATGGAAGAGATTAATTTTTATCTTCCATTGCTCACACTGATGCCCTAAACAGTAGATAATTCTATGTGAGCCTTTCCCTCTCATTTCTATTAAAGCTTTATAAAATAAATGTCTGTGCACTTTTGTTTTTTTTATTACCTCCATTTGTGAAAGTTTTTAAAGGAAAGATATGTTTATAACATCATCTTTGTCTTGAAGCTGTGTATGAGGAGGCCAGAAATTGTTATGAAGAAATACATGGCAGAAATAAATGAGAGTGGTCTTTCTCGATCTTTCACAGACTTGCACAAGAAAAATCCATGTACAAAATGCACTGCAAGAAGTTTTGGGATCAGCATGGAAATCTTTTGTCAAGTATTTAATTGTTGTGCTTTTTTTATATTCAATGGTAACTTGTCTAAAACACTGATAAAATACCATACTTTGGCCCAGCATAAGAGACTGGAACTTCTAGGTAGTATCTGATGCTGGTACTCTTTTCCCTATCCCTACTAACTGCGGATCTCTATGTCATCAACACTGAGATAAGTTTCCTGCCAGACGCTGCATTTTCCTTTTTGCTTATTACAGTCAATATATTTTTAATTATTTTCTGTATCTTTTCTGACACTGAATCACCGTATCTTATTCCAAACATGCCTTTCCTAAAATATTTGTGTCTTCTCTGTTTTACACCTCTTTTGGGGAGGTGTATTGGTGGAGCATATAAAGGTGAAGAAATGTTCTGTGAAGGTAAGAAAGAATAAATCACAACACTATGACTAGGCAAAAGCTTGAATAAGCTTGAAGGAGGGAAGTGAGATGTGCAGCATCTGTGGATCTTTATACATCTATGCTGTGTACAAACTGCCTGACAAACTATCAGGCACTATGTAGTGAATGTAAAAACTAGAATACAAAGCAGATGGGACACAAATATTTAAAACTCATGTTTCTAGCTTTCAAGTCTCTTCTGATCATAATCTCCTTGGAAAGAGTAGGATTTATTCCACATTAGTTATTTAAAAAAACACAGGAAAACTGTAGAGTTCAGTTCATGAATATACAACCCCCAGTTATAGATGATGAAATTGTGAAATTAACTTTCATTATTGAGTTCCGGTATTGAATCTTGTGAACCTTCAAAGCCACATGGTGCAGAACAGAAGGTAGATTTACATCAATTAATTGTGTTATGAAAACCTGATAAAGAAGCACTCTCCTTGAACCTCTTAGATTAATGAACCTAAATATAACACGTGCATCTATCTGTGTATACAGTTCTAACACATGTATATGTGTTAGAGGATATTAATGGCTGCCATCAATCACAAACCTGGTTACAGTTGGTATGTGAACTACCGTCACTGAGTCTAAATGAAAGAACAGTATAATGTTTCTTTTGTGTAGGAATAGCTAAAACAATAGAATTCAGGGATAAAAAATAAATTAAGGATAACGTCATTGTGACGTCTAGCAGCTGAGCATCTTGTCTAAACTAGTTGCTCAGCTTTTTTTATAAATAAGAAGATATAATAGAGACCTCATCCCAGCTGTCTCAGATAAGATAGATAAGAAAACTATAATTCTGGAAGTACCTGTTTATCTCTATTGTCTACAGAGCTGGGATTCCCAGCCACAGGTGGGATTCCGCTGCCCTAACTTAGACATCTAGAAGCTGTCTAAGACACTTTTACGAATAGTTAGGTCAGTTAAGTCACTGTGAACAAGGAGATTTCAGCAGAGATAACAATAACATAATGAATTATGCTTTTAATGAAAATAATCTGACAATGACATACTACTACTACTTTTGTGCCTGCTACTAGGATAACCCAGGAACTGTTAGTCTTTGTCTATTGCATGAGTCAATATATGCAAATCTTTTTGAAACTGGCTTTCCTCCCCGATACTCCCGCTTTCTCCTCATGTCTTCCCACTAAAAACTGAGGAAGGCTCCATCAGAAGGAGGTATGGTGGAGCAGGGACTACCTAGTCACCTTGCAGTAAGTTCTGCCTCCTCCCCTTTCCTTCAGTCCTGCACTACAAGGCTCATGGCTTAAGTTTAGATGGTACCAGGAAATGTTTGGCCAGATCCCAGTTTTTGGTTACCTGCTCTAACAATAGCTACTACAGAGAGGTCTCTACTTTGAAAAATATTTGTGTATATATTGTGTATATGTATGTCTGTGTATGTACACATCTGTCATATTATCATACATATGCACGTGTATATATACATATATTTGTGTTAAAACAATCTTTTATTCTCTTGACAGCAAAGCACAAGCAGTGTGGTAAATTAAGCGATCAGGGCACTAAAGCAGGACACTAAATTCCTGACATCAGAGACTTCTGTCACACTCCTGACTCCAAGATTAAGTTGTTTACACCATTTCCCCCTGCATAGTGCTGTTTATTCTGTTTATTCATAACATAACTCTTTGCGTACCAAGGACTGAATCTTACTTTTGCTCTAATTTAAGTTTAGAAGTCCAAGTACCTACGCCTGTGCCAGACTTAGTCATTCTGACAGGGACAAATAAGCAGCTCAGAGGTAGATGTTCACTTAGCAGACAGCTACATCTGGTCATATGACCTTGATTTCAGTTGGTAATTCTTGAGCTTCAATTATTTATCAAAATAGCCAAACATGAGTTAACTGCCATGCTAGCAAACTGCCCTTCAAAGACAGGAGTACACAGAGAGTGCTGCAATGTACATCACTCCTCAGACGTCGGAAAACCCACACACCACAGCTGAGAGGCAATGGTAGGAGGTCAGCAAAAAGTGCCCAGTGGTTTAGCAATAAACAGGTGTATATTTTGTTACATGAAAGATCATTTGCCGGGGTTTCGAAGAGAGTTTGTTAATGCTGTATGAATAATAACGTGGACATTCATAACCAAATATCAGAGACAAAGCTATTCCTAAATCAGTGTCTTGAAGTAACCAAATGGGGAATGATAGCGCAATAACTTTGTTCCAGGTATTCTTTCTGTCTAATTGATCATTTTCCAGAAACTGCAATAAAATACTGCCCTATTAGTCACACTGTCCAGGAGTCAGTCCCGTAATGTGTCATTAGACATCTTTCTATGTTATTCTTCTCTCTTGCATTCAGTGAAAGGAATTTTGGACAGTGAAATGAACTATGAATTAATGCAGATTTACAGAGGGAGTTATTGGCCTTATTTCTCCTTGTACCAGATAAGTTGGTACACTTCTACAAAATCTTATCCAATCACCTCCTGGTAAAATATTAGTTTCTAACTTTCTTTTTCTATACAGATTTAAGAATTAGATTCTGATTGCAGTGATGGAGCTCCTGTATGACTGTCAACACTAACTCTTTATTCTAGGTAAATTAATATTTTCTTGGAGTTTCCTGCATGTTTGCAGATGTCTTCTTTTTCAGAGGGCAATTATTCTATGTAAAAATGCATGAGACGTATCAGTAGTTGTGACCTCTCTGTCATTGGCCCTTGCTGATAAATTTCTCGAAGGAACTCTGTCAACGGGTTGGGACTGAGGGAGGCTAAACTTTGTGGAAGGAAATCTATCACACTGTGAACTGTGCTTAGAGTTTGCTTATTACAAGACATGAAAAATAAATGGTTTGAGTGTGAAGCGTATTTTTTCACCCAGAGAATGACTTGGGGCATAATGGACTGCTTTCAGGAATCTTCTGTTATTTTAGTCAATGTTTTATGTATTTGCTTTCATTTCCTGCCAAAATATAGTCCTAATTTGTCAGGCATTTACTTTTACTTTTAGTCAGAAAATAACATTTAGAAATACAGTGTATTTCACACCTTCTAGCTTAAGCCCTAGAATTTGTATTGTGTCTTTGTCCACTACAGAAAGTAAGTTTTAAACTACCATGAAACCCACCTGATGTATTGGCAAAGCATCCCATCGTAGCTCAGTGTAATACTCATAGGGCTCAGCCTCAGAGCTTTCAGTGATTGAAACAGTAGCAGAATGGGATTATTACTTACAAAGAATAAAAGTAATGGATAAGTACAGGAAGCACTGGAATTGAACTTCTTTGTCTCTGCATAGCCCAAAATGTATTGCAGAGGAGAATAAAGGGGACATCCTGGTCTTTTTAGCACCCAAAAAATCCCTCCAAATAAATTAAATAGTAGTTATGGGAAAACACAGTAGAGTGGTATATTGCCTCTATCTAATCACACAACTAACTTGAGTTCATACTGGCACTGAGGACACAAAATGAAGATTAAAATGTAAGATAGCTTTTTCATACAGCAATTAAGAAAATCAACAATTACTGGGTAATGGGAAACTGAAATACCAACCATTTCAGATCAAAAATTTAACATTTTGAGTTAAACTGCATCTGATATATTTAGGACTTTTACCATTTAACACCACTTCTCAAGTGAAAGCTTACTTCTTTCAATTCTAAAGATGCTGCCAAAATGATAATTTTCTTTTTAAATTGATCTGAATGACTACTGGGGATAAGTATATGTGTTGGTTTTTTATTTAAAAATACCACGTCTAGCTGAATGAACAGTATAGTAAAAATATTAACAAAATTTGACATTAAGATGTGTAAATATTTGTTGAAACCAAATTTTAGTCTGTATCTGATACCTGATCTAAAGTGCAGAGTACAAAAATTAATTACAGAAATAGTCAACTAGTAAATAAAGACTGTACTGTGTGATACTAACAAACATGATTTCCAAGTTAAAATATAAAATGTTTAGTAAGTTTTCTATAAGCTGATCTTGTTAGAAAATGTATTTATGAAGGTCACTGATGGGGAAGATTAGCTTGGGTAAATTGTTGGTAATGAATTGGTTGCTCACCTTTAATATTTAGGAATGGACAGGAGCAGTTTGGGGGTAATGGGGTCTGTCCCCACCAGAACTGGACAAAACTCAATAAAATCCTTCTGAGTCGTATTTACCTCTTGTGCTAATGGCTGATGATGTGCAACATGCAGGAACAGTGGATTTTTTTCTCAGTAGAATGTGTACCGTGCCTTCTCAGTCGTCCTCAGTAGGGATTTCCCTGGCTGCCAGCCAGAAGTGGGCATCGTGGGTTCATGATGAACAAGCCCAGAGGAGCTGGGACCTTGAGCAGTGTGAAATGTGTGTGTGTGTGTGTGCATGCACGTCTCAGAATACAAATCTTAGAATACAAGATTGCTATCCACTCACTATACCCATCCTGCTGAGCAAATACATTTTTGATTACACATCACTGAGTGGTGTAGTTTTGTTCTTGCTGCCACTTCACTGAAATTTCCTTGTGGCAAGCAATGTACAAGACTAAAGGCCCTTTTTTCTGTCTTCCAAGCTCTAGCAGCTAAATATTCTTGTCTTGTTAGTATTATATTAATAATGAATAACCAATACATTTCTTGCTTTGTATAAAATTGTTCTCCTAGACCTCCTCTGTGTTATATGCATACATATCCACATGTACATACACACACACACAGAAAAATCTACTGCAAAATTTTCTGTTGAAATCCCCACCAGCTAAAAAACATTAGAATTGCCACAGGTAATAGGATTCAATATATCACTAGCTCTGTTAATTCCTTTATGCTTAATAATATGAAATTGAAGACATATCTCTTCTACACCCCTTTCTTACACTTCCTTAGCGTCTTCTCTTGGTGCCTCTGGTGATACTTTTAAAATTTTTGCTTTTATTATTGTTCTACACATCAAGGAAGATACATCATGTAATGCAGAAACTCTACAATGGTTTGTCTCTGCTAAAAAAAATTCACAAAAAGTTATGGAGACGAGACAGCCGTCACTTGAGTTTTGTTGTGTCATAATAGCCTAATACCAGAAGTACCAAATGGCGTGCTATTGTTAACAATCCAGCAAATTTCTGGGTTTCTTTGAGTTGTTTTTTTAATGAAGTTATTAACCTGAGTATACGTAAGTCTTTATTTGCATTCCAGTAGATTCATTTCTATGAAGCTTGATCAAGTATTTGTGCAAAATTATGGGCTTTAAAAATCTGTTTTTGCTAGCATGTATAATCATCTGATTTTGCTTAAAATTCTTCACCAAAATTTTGAACACTGCTTGGCCTTTACTGTAGCTTTGGATGTTCACCACTAGGTCAGTAGTAACCACTACATGTAAGTTACGTAGTATCAGTGTGCCTGATACCCTGAAGGGCGCGGTTGTCACCTCAAAATGCATGGCTACACTAAGAACACAAAAAAAGGAGTATGTCATTGGATCAAAGGTCCATCTGTGTATGATGGATGTCAATATCCTGTTTCTGGCATTGGCCAATGAGAGATTTGTAGGCAAGAATATAATTACAGGGGAAACAGCCATCTGAATGAAATGATGCAAATAAACAGTTTGCTTTTGTTTTGTAATTTTTCTAATTCTTTGACACACAAAACTCCCACCCCCCAAAAAAGCCAAAAATCAGAAAAGTAAAAAAGAAAAAGAAAAATGCATTTAGAGATTCAGGTCAGAAAAAAAATGGTTTTATTTTTTTCTTTCTGAGTATGCATTTACACACATAACCATCACACATATGTGGAGGTTGTATTATTTTCTAAAAGTTTTGTTTAAAAATTGCCTCTAGCTAAGCCTTAGGTCTTTTTTTTTTTTTTTTTTAACAAGCTATTTCCTTAATAAAGAAATACCTAATTTGAAAGATGAGGAAATATTTTTGTTTTTATTTTTACCATATTTTCTCTCCTTTTCAGAAAGGAACACTAAAATGTTATGTTTTCAGATAGCTAAAGAACTCCTTTATTGTTGTCTACTCTTAATGTAATTCTTCACAGAAACTACACGTGTGTGTAGTGTCTGGGAATAGCCTGACATCCTACGAAAATATTAACTTGACATCAAAATGAAATCTTGTTGAAACTTTCTTCTTCCTTCACATTGTACAACATCTACAATGCACATACGCAGTTTGACATCAAAATGCCACAGCATTCCCTTGTTCAGCAAAGTTGGCAACAGAGAAAATATTATGGCAGCTCTTTAAAGCCAGAAGTGCTTCCCTCTCCACTTACACATGCAGTTCAAGTTGCAGTCACATAATTGGGTCTCAGATACCTGAGAAATTGCCTCTCTCTCTCTCTTTCTCAAATCCCCATGCCCAAGTTAAGAACTACTATTAAAGGTCTCACTTTCATTCCCCAATTGCTTTTCTCTCAGAAAGCTTCACTGTGGTACCCTAGCAATTTGCTTCCTTTTATCTGTTGATTTTCAAGTGTGTTAAGTCAAAGTTAGAGAGCAGAGAGCTGACCTCTTTCTCAGGTTTTTCTTATAGATGAGTTTGGGGTATCTTATGGTATTTAAAAATGCAATTCAGTATATTATATTTAGCTCAATGTTGTATTAACACCAATTATACAGTCTTATACAATTATTATTATTTTTCACTGTGTGTGCATATAAAAGGATTCTCTCACTTGATATGTTTATTGCTCACAGCACTGAAAAAAACATAGAACCTGAAGAGACTTGGGGTCATAGTCTTGTTGGGTTCTTCTCTGGATTTCATCTCAGCTGCAGCTCTGCTCTTTTCAGCAGCACAAATGTGATTGGCAACTGAGTTACCAAACAGATACATGGACAGACAGATTAACCTCTTGCCTTATGAAGACCAAGCCTACATGTAGTTTTGAAGGAAATCCTTCTCATCCATAGCTGTTGGCATCAATAGCTATATTCATTGCATGTGTCTACATGTGTGTGTTTGTATGTGCTCTGTGGTGAAAAGACTATTATTTTTCAACATCAGTTCACATTTCATATACAAGTGTGGTAGTCTTTTTTTTCAGAAGTAAGCAAACTTTTATATCACTCAACCTAAATAAGTAGATTTTAGGGAAGCTGAACATTCACCATTCTGAATATCACGTGCTGGAGGAAAATAAAAAAGTACCTAGAAGTAACAGTGGGTTTCAGCTCTAAAAACAGCCATCTAAAAGTTAGGCTTCTGAGCTGCCTCTATAGCCAATGGAGAAAAAAAGAGTACCTCTACATCTGGGTTGCTGCTTCAGCTGCTCACCACATCTCACTTATCTCAACGATGTTGTAGCTTTGTGAACACATAGATACCTCTACCTCCTAGGACTTGTTTCCCAGGCTACATATGCCTGAGGTGAATTTCCTTTTGCCCTGTTTTGTCATTTCTGAGGTCTTTCTTCCCATCATCCTGCACCTTAGGTTTCCAGCGCTGTTGACCTCTACTGCACTTTACTGTGAGTTGTGTTGTTCCTAGTTCAAAGCTCTCCTCATCAGTTTGGCCAGCCTTTTGCAAACATTATTTTGGCTCTACTTTGTCAGAAGCATCCCCTCTCCTCCTACCAGTCCTTCATCCTCAAAGTGGGTCCCGTGGTTGTACAAGCCAAAATCTTGTCAACATCACCAGCTGCACAACCAGATTGTTGACCTGCAGGTGCTGAAATTAATATAATTGTATGACTTTGGTGTGACAGGACTCAAAATCAGCCAAGGTTTTAAGGTAGATCTGTTTAAATTTTCTCCAGTCCAAAGACAGAATGATATTTAAACGTAGCTTTAATGTTGTTTTTAGTAGACTAAAACCTAGAATATATAACTCTCTGAATAAACAAAACCCACAGGTTTCTTGCAGTAGTAAAATAAACACTGCCAGAGAGATCTCCTGGGCACTGGAACTTCGTCGCCTGTGCTATTAAATTGTTAGAGAGGTCTCTAGCATGCTTTTGGCCTAGGAGAATAAGCAGATGCCCTGCCAGGGCCCTAACAAAGTTTGGATTTAGCACGTCAGACACCTTTCTCAATAGGCAGCATGCATTCAGCCACCCTGTTTTGGAAGCTAGGAGTATATAATAGCATGGCCATGGGCCATTCCATGATGAAGAACAGTTTTGGGAGCATTTTGTTTGCCAGTTTAAATGTAGGAAACGTGATTAGGAAAAGAAGAGTAAAAGGTGGGGGGGGGGAAGCATTAGAAGCTACTTTTCTTCTGCCAGCTGTGTCCTTGCAGACAGGTTTTGGCTCTCAGCCCAGCCACCGAAACTCAGTTTTTTGAATTACGAGAAACTATATTCACTTTAGTTCTTAGGAAATTCTCTCTATCCTCTAGCTGACCACTTCTCCAAAGCAGTTTCACAGCCCATGCACGAAATGTAAACTTCCAGATCTTTCTGTGAGTCTTTCAAGCCTTTTCTGCATGGGCATGATCAGTTAATCTCACCCACATATTTCCATTCCCCTTTTTTTGGTTTTGTTTTGCTGGGGTTTTTTGTGTTTTTTTTTTGTTTTTTTTTTTTTTTTAATTTCTGGAAGGTTCTATGCGTCCCAGTGACTTCTTAAAGGATGATAATGCAAGAACATACACACATATGATACCTTTCCTTAAATAGGGCATTACGCCCAAGCTAATTAGCTGAATTCTCAGCAGGGCTAATTAGCTTGGGCAGAGCTCCATGGTGAGGGATATGTTGTCTTTGGTTCCAGAGCAATGGTGTTTGGGCCAACAAGTGCTCTGCACAGTCCTGTACTCAGCAGGGTAAAATCCTCCAGTCTATCATCAGAAATCGGAGTTGAAGCAACCATCTTGCAAAACTTGGCTGGTTTGTATCTTCTAACCTACTTGAAATATGAGACTTCTGTTGCTGCTTTTTCCTCTAGACATGGTATTTCCCAGTCTCATTCCATTAGTCATTTTAGAAACCAGTTTGTGTGAAAGCTGAAGCACGAAACATGTTGGCAGGGTATTGCAGCAGGTGCATAGTCACTGTGCTCTATCATGTATAACTTTTCAGAGATTAGAGACACAATAGACTTTGTTAAAATTATTGTCTGTAATCCTAGGCAGGGCGTAGTAGGCCAAAATTTTTCTCTCCGTTGAAGAAGAATCTTGTTAGAAACTAATCCAAATTATTGATGGGTCATTTGTGGCTCATTCCCATAACTGTGGTTCTCGATTTTCACGACAGATGGATGAGTTGACATTCTTGGTAGGAACTGTGCTCCCTGCAAATACATTAGAATACATACATGGTATTTTGCCTCTTTGAAGTCTTGAACGTCTGCTTGGATGGCATTTTGCCTACTCACAAGTCAGCACAGAAGTCAAGCAATGGTAGGTTTATGTGGACAGTTGGCATTACCCTGCAAATGTCACTTTTTTTCAGGAATTCTTCATTCTGTGCCAGTATTACATATTGGCACCACATGCCTCTTTACACCTAATTACATGAGTTGACACTTACATGACAGAACAGAAATGGTTGACCTGAGGAGGGAAAGAAAGGTTGAAATTTATGGTTGCTTTTACAAATACAAGTAATATGTTTTCAGACTTGTTGGAATGTCAATATACAGGAGGAGTCATGACCCTTTCACTCTCTCATGTTCAAGTAATTTTCCTAAAAAGTAATGATCATCAGTACCCCCTGTTTTAGCACAGATGAATGTCTGATAAGGCAGATCAGACTCCTTCTACTAAGAAGTTTCTATTATGCATGTACTGCACTTCTAGGGGGAAAATTGAAAGAGAGAATTGTTCTGTTTCTTGTAAAGGCAGGATAAGAAATAGTTTTTCTGTTGTAAAATCCATGAGAAATAAAAAGTGAACGTAATATACCTAAAAGTACCACACAGGTATCTAGTTTGGGACTTCTAGTTATGCTTATTCTTTTCTAGAGCTCTTTTCCATCTTGTTCATGTACTGTCCCACAGATAACAAGAGAGGGCTTAAAAGCAATTCTGTACAGAGATACCTCTACACTTATTGGTACAGTAGCAGGTCAGCATCATTAGCATGTCCCTTTCCTCCTCTTTTTCTTCCTCTTTTTCTCTTCTCTCCTCTCCTCTCCTCTCCTCTCCTCTCCTCTCCTCTCCTCTTCCCAATCTTGGCAGGGTAGGTCTACTATTTGCATTGTCCTGGCTGAAAGACCATGATCCAGTTAAACTGGCTAATTTTGCAGAAAACTAACAAAAGAAACCCAAACAACCGCAAACAAACAAACAAAAGTGGATAGCTTTCTTTTGGATTGGTGGATTCAACAAGCACCCAGACTGCAGCAAGGAAAGGCAGGGGAGCAAGCTTTTCTACACATTTTGGCATCAATGAGCTTATTGGATTAGCAGAGCAGCTCATAGAAAGACAACTTTAGGTGCTTCCCTGTAGACCAGTGATACCCTTGGCTTTTCGTTTTGGGAGGTAGCTGACTCTGGGGAACTAATTAAGCCTGACAGTGACTGTGACTCAAATTAGCAAGATGACCATTTTTTACTGAGGACATCTGCTAAACAGCTTCACAACCTCCTCACAAACAGGTCACTTTGTTCCCTCAAATCTATAAAGACAAGTAAGCTCTTCCACATTCCCTAGAAGAAGACTAGAGAATGTCAGGTATTGCAGCAGAAAACTTCTAGGATGTGATTTGTTTGCAACAGAGACAATGATGACATAAATATCTTGAATGTGTGTGCTTAAATACAGTTAAACTTGCTTGGATACTTATACTCGCATCACTTCAGCTAATTCTGCAATGACGACATAGCCATACTTAATCTATTTGAAATAACATACAAATATAAATACAAATAATTATCTTCATGATCCAGTTGCTCAAACTTATTCTCTTTCAATTTTGCTAAATTATTTAACCCTTCCACTCCTCCCAAAGTCATCAAAGGAAAAGTAAACAGGAGTGAGGAACATGGGTCTTACCTTTTCCCTTTACTAGTTTGTGGGATGGATTGGCCACACAGAAAAAAAGAACTGTATCCTGCAAAATGGGAGCACAGCAAATGCATAATCTTGGTTCATACAACCCCTCCCAAAATCTTACTGTTACATCTGGTATTCTTTCCAAAAGGGATATAAAGGTTTAACCGTATTTTGAAAGCAAGCATTTAATATGGGTTGCAAGCTGTGACAATATGACTTTGTGTTAAAGATCTATGGAAAAGTTAATATATCAGTCAAAAAAAATCTTGCCTGCAAAACAGCTGCTGTTATTTAAGAAGGAATTAGTCCTTATCCACTAAATACCTCACATATCACCTACATACGTGAAGCAGTCTTCGAGACTTTGATTTATCCTATCTAACTATATGCATCAAGTTGTATGCCCTAATGGGGTGTTTAAGCTAAATTAGTAGCTCAGACTTTCTTGATAGTTGATAAAGAGAATGAAGTATTTCCACGCAGTGATTCAGATGGAAAGGATCACCTTCTAGAGGTGCCTCTCTCTCTCTTCAGTGTCTGTATAGGAGTCCTGAGCTTTTTGTTTTGGCACTGTAGTGGAATTAGATGAGATAAATGTGGGTATGTTTCTGGGTTCATTCTTAGTTCAGTTCAGTATAAGTAAATTCAATTTGCCTAAATGACTTGCACTGCTTCCTTAAAACAATCTGGTTTATTTGGCCTGAAATGGGCCAGCAGTAGTCATGCATCCAGTTATCACATCTCAAGTGAGGAGTGATAACTAACAGCTATGGAGCTGTCATCTGCTGAATAGCTCCAGCTGTTCTGTAAGCCAGCATCTGGCTACATCCCAAATTTAAAATAAATAAATAAATAAATAAATCAAGAAACATTCTAAATTCTTCCCTTAAGCAGTTATTTTGCGACATTATTTTTGTTAGGTGTAATAATGTATAATGTAAAAAGGCATTATTTTTGTAAGATGTTTAATATATACTATGTAAGTTCAAAAGTCTAAGAAAGCAGAATTAAATATGTATGATTTTGTGTAACTGACTTTTGTACAGCCTTATATACCTCTGTGAGTAAGAATAGACTACAACAGTTCATGCTTACAAAATATTTTCTTTGCGATATATTTCTTTGCTATAAGCATTTATTTTAAAATAACTGTTTACAAATTGCTTCAGTAAGAGTTTTGCCTAAAGGTTCTGTAAAAGTAACAAAAAAGGGAGAAAAAAACCCAAACAACCCATGTTAAATATTTGTTCAGATAGGTATGCATGAAGTTTCTGAAGACTGCCCATTTTTGTGAGAAATATAATTGGTAGAAATGTGGCTCTCTAAATTGAGGATCTAGAGAAAACTAGGGATCAGGGGAAAAAATGTTATTTGGTGGGAGAAATATGGATATTATATCTCTTAAACTGACAGGAGGCCAGATCGGAGAACTGTATAGGTTCGGAAAGAATGGTGTAAAAAGTCACGCTGATGAAATATAAGTTGTATATTGCACTGGTTCCTATGGCTCCCCTGTGGTTCCTATGAACTTCTAGGGAGCTCACTGGTGTTTGTGTATAAGGCAACAAGGATGAGAAAGTGCAATAATCCCCAATATCAAACCTAAAGAATCCCAGTTTCTAAGTGGTGTTATCCTTCCTAGATACAACAGTGGTTTCAGCGGATTTACTTATGTCCTGCTCTGCCCTCAGAGCATCAAGCTGGCATTTTTTTACAAATGTCACTTGGAAATATGTTCCTCTTGTGACCTCCCACTTGGTATTACAAGTGCCCCAGAAATCTTCTAAAGTGAAGCAAGTGAGCTACTGCAAGGCCTAGAGGGGAGTGAGAGGAATGACATTTTAAGGGGCAAGCAATTTTTTACAACAAATTCTAAAGGTGACAAAAGTTTCTGGACCAGAATTAAGGAGGTTGCTTTGACAAGTCCAGCCACATTTTTTTAGGACTTACGATTGATCAATGGTGGGTTGAGAGAAGAGCAAAAAGTATTCAAAGCTATTGAAATACCACCACCTAAATATTCATTGGAACATTTGCTGTTTCTTGGTATGATAATATATTGAAGCAATTCATACCTAACCTTTCCCCAAAAAAGGCCATGCTCTTTAAAATCTAAAGCTGAATATGCACTAAAAAAGTTGTACTGCTTCACTATTCTCCCCTGAGAGTTATGCCAAATCTGTATGGGAAGGGAATCTGTTTTACCTAGATAATTACCTCCAGTTCTGGTGACACTCTGCATAAATGTACGACAAAACATTACAGTCTTCTGAAGATACCTGATACTGATACAAAACCAATACACAGACATGCTTTCCTCATTTGAAGAGGAAGGGAATATTAGAGCATATTCCAGATTTTTTTCAGCAGTGCTATCAACAAATACTGATTTCCAACTAGCATTTTTGCCTTTGGAGTTCATGATGTCAGTCTGTTTGAGAATTACCAGGGCTTAGAAGGCTGACGAGATTGCAAAATTCACTCGTAAATTCATTAACATATGAGTAAGCTTTAGAAACACATGGGTAGGTTTTAGGAACACATAAATAGGCTTTAGAAATAGCTGTGTTCTGCAATTCATTCAAATGCAGGCAGTCTGCTTCCAGACAGGTCTCAGATGGCCTGTCCTCACGCTCCATGGTTAGTCTGGAGGATGCTGCCTACATTTCTTTGATGTCACGTCTGAGTGTGCTGTCCCCACCAGCAAGGTAGCAGGTATTAGCCCCAGAGCAGGGTGATAGCTGGAGCAATGGATATTCATTTATGGACTTTATGAACTTTTTCAGTATCAAACTCTCCCAGATTTTTTTTTTAAATACTATGAGTAGCCCAAGCCCTTGTAATGTTCTTGTTTCCTGTTTCACAAGCCTCATTTTAAAGTTATCACTCTCCCAAATGAGAACTGTAACAACCTTGTTTTGCTTACCAGCCTGCCAAGGTAATGAAGAATGGAACATTCAGCAAAATAGAAAATCCATATCAATATTACCCCAGATAATATCACTTCATAAGGAGCTATTATATCTCAGTATGGCCTCAATATGTTGTGAAATCCATACCTAATATATATGTACAATAATAAATACAAGTGTGAGATCCATCTTATCTAAATTTAACCATCAAAAACTTAAACACTAAGCTTAGTAATTTCATCTCCCTCTTTAGATAACACAGACCTTGTACCTGGCCTTGTTCAACCTCATGAGGTTCACATGGGCCCACTCCTCGAGCTTGTCCAGGTCCCTCTGGACGGCATCCCGTCCCTCAGGCGTGTCAACCACACCACTCAGCTTGGTGTCGCCTGCAAACTTGCTGAGGGTGCACTTGATCCCACTGTCTATGTCATGGATGAAGATATTAAACAGTACTGGTCCCAACAGAGCCCCCTGAGGGACACCACTCATCACTGATCTCCATCTGGACAGTGAGCTGTTGACCACTGCCCTCTGGATATGACCATCCAACCAATTCCTCATCCACCAAACAGTCCACCCATCAAATCCGTATCTCTCCAATTTAGAGAGAAGGATGTTGTGGGGGACCGTGTCAAAGACCTTACAGAACTCCAGATAGATGACATCCGTAGTTCCCAGGGTCCTCCTTTCTACCCTTTTTTAAAATGGGTGCAATGTTGCCCTTTTTCCAGTCACCAGGGACTTCACCTGACTGCCATGACTTTTCAAATCTCATGGAGAGTGGCTTGGCAACTACATCAGCCAATTCCCTCAGGACTCTGGGATGTCTCATCAGGTCCCATAGACTTATGTACATTCAGGTTCCTCAGGTGGTCACCAACCTGATCTTCTTTTACAGTGGGAGGGACTTTGCTCCCCCAGTCCCTGCCTTGCAGTCCATCCACTCGAGAGGTGTGGGAAGAGAGGTTGCCAGTGAAGACTGAGGCCAAAAAGTTGTTGAGTACCTCAGCCTTCTCTTCGTCTCTTGTTACCAGTTTGCTAGTCGTGTTCATTGGGGGGGACACTTTCTTTGTCCTTCCTTTTCTTGCTGACATAACTATAGAATCCCTTCTTATTATTCTTTGCATCCCTTGCCAAGTTCAGCTCCATCCATGCCATGGTCTTCCTGATCCCATCCCTACACAACCAGGCAGCGTTGCTATACTCTTCCCAGGATACCTGTCCCTGCTTCCACTGCCTCTGCAGTTCCTTCTTGCCCTTTAGTTTGACCAGCAGGTCTCGACTCAGCCATGACAGTCTCTTGCCTTCCTTTCCTAATTTCTTACATCCGGGGATTGAGAGCTCTTACGCTCTATGGGAATCATCCTTAAAGATTTGCCAGCTCTGTTCTGCTCCCTTGTCCCTGAGGGCAGTTTCCCAAGGGGTCCTATTGACTAACTCCTTGAACAGCTGGAATTTTTCTTTCCCAAAATTTAGGATCCCGACTTTACTCTTTGCCTGACCCATATGCCTCAGGACTGCGATCTCCACCAGTGCGTGATCACTGCAGCCCAGGCTGCCTCCAATCTTCACTTCACTGATGAGTTCACTTGCATGGGTGACCAACAAGTGCAGTATCGGGTCCCCTGTGGCAGGGCTGTCTATTGCCTGGTTTAAGAAGTTATCCTCGATCCATTCCAGGAGTCTCCTGCATTGCCTACAGCTCACCATGCGACAGAAAGTTCAGATGTTCCTCAGTATGGACAAAGTCATTGAGGAAATATTATAGTTTTGCCTGCAATGTAAACTGTTGAAATCACAAATCACTTTGCCTTTTGCGTTCTCTCATAATGCTGGCTTTCTGATGCTTGAAAAACCCATCTCCATCAGCTCTGTATCTGAAAAAGATGAAGTACCTTTTTACAAAATAACACTTGTTTTCCTCACTTCAAAATTCCTTTTCACTCCTACCAGATGTTCCTTCCAAGTTTCATGGAAACAAATGGATTCATCTAAGTTGTGAAGTTATCTTCACATCTCAAAATTTGTAATAGATCATTTACTACCTACTGAAACATCCCCAGGGCACTCATGACTCACAAAGGCATTCCTTGGGTCTGACACCACTGTGGATGTCACAAAAGGAGTTCTTTCTTCATCTGCAAGTGTTAGTTTAATCTGGTGATGTCCAAATGCCAGAAACAAATTACTGAAATATTTTCCTCCTGACACTTTAATGAGTTGATCAGCTAAGTGTGGAAATGGGTAGCTGCCTTCAATTGACTGAAGTTTTCTGTAGTCAGCGTAATCATTTACTTACCATTAGATTTATTATTTTTTTTAATTGCTATTAAGATGTTCAAAAGTTATGTAGATTTCTTAACTGGGCTAGATTTCAGAATGTGATTAACTACCTTTTTACCATTATCTTAGGCATTAAGAAGCTGCTTCATGGAAGCACTCTAGGAGCACAGTCCAACCTTTCATTTAACAACATTTTTCTCTGTCTTATTTTTGGGGAACACAGTAGTAACCCAGAGCTAAATCAAGTGCTCTAATCTCTGCTTTCTTCTACCTGTAGGTCCTTTTCTCTAATACTGCCTTCATATCCCTCACATATGAGGATCTTAAAGGCATCAATAATGTTGGACACTATTCTATGATCTTATTTGTAATTACTTATACAATCTGTGCGGTCATAACAGTTGCTTTTACTCAGAAATCCATTTTTAGTCTAGGTTGAAACAGAAGTCCCAAATGGGTCTTTCTAGCTTCAAACAATATGGCAAGTTCATTGTGACTGTGCCTTTCCTACACATTATGCTTAGCTGAAAGAAGAGTAATTCATCTTGTTCACATAGTAGCTATAGGAAATATCTTTATCACTGCAAAAATTTAAATTTCTTCGTACCCATTCACTAGAAGTATATGAATATTGTTCAAGATTAAGTCTATTTCTTTATCATAACGTGGGGTATTTAAATACATTTCAAAGAGAGTCACTCTCAACCCATTAAAAATATCATTTATCATAAGAAATAGCTATTAATATGCACACCCCCCCCCCCCGGATTCTCTGTGACAGGGATTTTTTCCGTTGTCTATACTACCTGGCTGATGATTAGCAGTAACCTATATAATTTCTCCAGTACACACTTTCTTCCTTTCAGCACTGCTTATTTTCCACAGATCAAAGTTTGTTCATATCATGAGTTCAGCGTCACTAGGCTTTTCAAGTGTCAGTGTCCCCAAGCATGTAAATGAATACTGGGCAGTTCTGTTAGTTGTTGATTGTATTAGTAACTTCTAATTTCTTTCTGGCTTCTGGCTTCCATACGATTGCGTAATTGGCTCTTCAGTGGCCTTTGCCTCCACTTCATTTGCAAATGCCGTCTGACTTAGTAACCATTTGGAAAAATGTCCCTTTCATCAGACTTAGACTGTCTAAATAAGCTAGTTTAGGCACTGAAAATAGTCTAGCCACAGCAGCGTAGGACTCCACATGCTAATTTCTTTTTATTTCCTTCTCACTGGGAAGCTTGTTTACAGCTAGTGTGTGTATGTCTGTATCATGTCTCAGCATAGACATACTCTTTGCCCTATTCCTTTAAAAATCTATTAGGGTAGAAGACAAGGAAACTGAGGGCTGTGGAATTAGTGCTACCATGAAGTAGAGAAGGAGACTGAAAATACAACTTTAAGGATAATATTGTTTGCCCTATTCCAGTAAATTTCTTAGACTGGTAAGTTCCTTGTTAGAAGAAAACAATTCTTAGCATCCCTCTGCCACTTTTATATCATGTGTGGCTTACCTGGAGGGGACAGAATGAAATGCAAGTACTTCCTTTATTTACTTTGTCTCAGGGAAAAACAGAGACCTGATTAAAGAGGAGTAGGAGAACAAAAGTCTCTCTGGGCTCTGTTCTGCAACATAACATCTCAGTGGCTGCTGGAATCACAAGCTCTTTGGGTCCCTTACACTATTAGTTATAAATCTTCTTCTTTAGACCCAGGAGCCTGGTTTAAAATCCTAGGAGCCTAGAAATGGTACCTTAATGCTGTTCCCTCAACAGTGCTGAGAGGAAAATGATCTTTCTTACTCTGCTTATTGCAAGCCATATTCTGAAGCCTTCATTTACCTCTGGCAATCATGTAATTGAGCCAATTTCTGTGAATGTTCATTATTTAGCCCTACATTCAGAGCTGGCGAGAGACAATATTTAAAATATATCAGATGCTCAACAGCCATAAAATACTCCACTGAAAGAATATCCTAGTCCATGCTAGAAGTTTTGAGGTTCAGTCTAGTAATTGCAATTCAGACTGATTAAAGCACATGGAAAGGACACTAAAGTGCAAGTTAACTCTATTTCACATAGAAAATAGCTGCTTTTTACAATGAAAGTAATGGTGTGGAGGAGCATGCTAATTTTACCATTGTAATCACATTGTGAACATAGTGGGAAGGATGCTTGTGCAACAGGATGGCTGTATATTCATCCTCTTATATATTACAGCTGGAGGTATTAATAGATGGCACAGATCCTTCCCCAGGAACTGGAATCTCATCTGTGGTTGCATAAAACCTAAGCTATCTGCACCAGAATTTTCTAACTGCCTAACAAGGGAAAAATAAAAAAAAATAGCAGCAGTTTGTATACTGAGAAACTAGTACGTTCTTAACACATTGGCTGATAGGCGGTGCCAGTTTAATTAAATGTTGGAAAATATTTAATCTCAAATAGATTTTTATTAGAACAATAGAACAAAAATCTGTATATTTTTAAGAAAAGATCTCCACAGATACCCTTGATTCTTTTTTGGAAAATATATTGTTTCATTTAATCTGCTAAGGAGTCTAATACATTTCTAATATTCTAAATTTTAAGTTTCAATAGAAGAACATATATAACTTATTGTAGTGCTATCTTTTTAACTTAGAAAGCATCAGGGTAAAAATGGTTGTAAAGCTACTAAGACATATAAGGTTTATTTCTCATTTTGTCCTTCAAAAATTCAGGATCTAGTTTGTCTACATGACAGATGACAGGAAACAATCTGTTTCCTCAAATCTCTCCAGAATTCAAGGGGTGAAAGTGATAGAAACCCCCAAACAGTTAATAGTAAAGGACAAACGATACCAACATGATGATCTCTGCTATTAACTACCACTTTTGTAGAGATTATATTTTTAGGATAAGAAAATGGTAACGTTGGTCTTCTGATAGTGATGAGGTAAGAAGGTCTAGTCTGATGTTCATAAGTACAGACAACTAGCAGGATTCTCTCTTCTTTTTATCCCTTGCTATTTTTTAGTTCTTTGCACATAATGAGAATTTACATGTTTCAGAAGAGTTTAGTTTCAGTTTAAGGAACTGAGGCAGAGGAGTTGGCTCATCAGTGACTGTAACCACTGGTATCTGCACTAATAAAGTCAGAATGCAAGATATCACTGAACCAGAGTGCTTGTTCACTCATGTTAGTCATCAGAGATGTAATAACAATAACAGTAAAACCTGACTGAGGGTAGTTCGATAAGTAGCTGTGGCTTCAAGGTCAGCATCAGAATGTGAATCCTGTGCTCATGCAACCTCCTATATAAAGGTGTTATAAACTAGTGACTGTATACACAACATATTACCATGAAGAACCACATAACCATGAAGTGGAATGATTGTTTTCTGACTCTCAGGCTTCTCTAGCAAACAAAGGGAACTTGCTGCAATGCGAAGGTGTGAACATTTGTGATTCAGCACTGGACCCGTTCATGAGTACAATACTTAAATCCCACAGAAATGGTTTTCTTTCTGCCGGATAGAATCTATCAACAACAAATGACTGGAAACTAAATTTTCCAGTATCTTGCTCTTTTATGCAGTATTTTCAATGTGTATAGATATGCATGAGCCAGAATGATTTAGCCATTCAGATTGGCAGCAGTTTACATGCTATTTGCAAGGAAGTAGATGAGTGTAACAAGGTGCAAAGCATCAGAGGATCTTGCCCAGGTGTATTATTTCTATCTCTTTTTCACTGTGTGCACTCTTACATGTCTGGCATTAAAGTGGTTAGAAAGTGCCATTTCGATAAGGCATTTGAAAATCCCAAGATGTATTCTGTGAAATTTTCATGAGTTAGAGCTCTGTGGGTAGTTTGTTGCCTAGCAAGAAACTTATATAACTGCAATCTATGTCACCAATAAGCTGTTAGTATAATTACTTCCAAAGTATTAATTAATTTTTATCTTCATCCCACTTTTATTTTGCCATAACAATACTGGCTCAGTAATATACCATGAAAGAAGAACCATTACTTATTTTCAAGTAAGACTTATGAAAAGTATATGTAGTAGAGAAACTAGCTTTTTTTTAGGAGAAAAAATCATAATCAAATGTAATTCCTCCTCATTCATCATTTACAACTACTAAGCACCTAGTTAACTTTAAACAATAGAAGGAAAATATGAAATCCATTCTGAGGGTGTGAAAGATTGTTGTTGCATTTGAACAGAAGAAGACATAGACAGATGGTGACAGAGAGATGGAGAACACTAATAGACAGTAAGATTTAAAAGAATATTTAAAAAATTTCCATAGTAATAAAACACAAAGAAATGTCATGGTTTACATTTTTGTCCCAATTTCAATATTAGTGATTTGTAGAAATCATTTCTTTTGCTTATGCATGACAATTTTTCTGATGGTTGAAATCCATTTCTGGGTACTTCTATGGTGGAAATAAAAACAGCTGAGTGGGGAACGAAATGACCAAAGAAATACGTAAACTTTGAATTTTGACCTGAATTAAACTGGAACTCATGATAGCAGTCATAGGCATACTCAGTCAGAGAATGAGAACGGCATATCAATGAAGACTGAGAGATATGTAGGAAAAATGAAATTAAAAGGAGATAAATGTATCTAATTTTAGTTTTGTTACACAGCACATGAAATCCAAAGGCCTTGTGTCTCTATCTGAAAAATGCAGAATATAAACCACTAAGAAAGACTGTCCATTCTAGGAACATTTCTGGAGAACAAAATACAAATCCAGAGACAGTGCTAATGTCAGCTGAGGATAAAACAGAACAACATCTATAAGTGGGGCATTCAATACTGATTATTTTTGTGTGAAGAAATATCATTTACAGAAAGAAAAAGTATCTGTTCTCCAACTAGACAAGGTCATACCTTATCATGATGGATCTATGAACAATTACTTTAATCTCAAGAAGCTGTTCTTTTTCAGAACTGCAGAATTCAGACTCGAGTTTTGCCAAAAACTTGGTAGGTGAGTATGTACACAATTTAGTAAAGGTAAATTTATAAAAGACAAAAAAACCTTGATAACTTTACAACCTCACAGAGGTGTTATTTGTGACCTAAGTTCTTATAAAGACAGACTTCTCTAAATATTAGATGCTTTCAAATAGGTTTAAATTTATCTGCTGCATGAATGTTCTATCTTTTGTATCCTATAGCAAGTGAATAATTGCTCATTAATTACAGGCTAGAAGAACAAAATGTAACTGAGAAGTCCTCTTGTTATGAAGTGTCTAAAAATGATATTTACCATAGAAATTGTTCTGCTGGCAGCTAAGAAGAGACATTATCTCTAAGTGCCTGAAAGCTCTAATCATGAGAGTACCAGGTGAGTGCTGTATAAGCAAGAAAAAAGATGGTCCCTGACAATAAAGGTTCTAATATAAATTTAAGGTGGGAAGCTGAAAAAACAAATGGAAGATAGGGAATCTTAAGGAAAAAAAAAAAAAGAAAAAAAGAAAAAAAAGAGAGAGACAATAAGTTTTCTTGTGAAGGAGACTTGAAAAAGAGATCTTGACACAGCAGGAGAATGTCTTGTTTACCGTTAGCCACAAGAGTATACCCTTTCTATCAAAAGATGTGAACCAACAGAGCAGGTGGTCCATGTTAAGGAAACCTTTGTATAAGTAGACTTAAACCTCCCTTGAATATACTAGTTATAGGCATAAGTGAAAGATATGATTCAGAAGACTGATATATAAGCAGTTACAACACATATGTAGGCTAAAGAAGTTATATTTATCATCAACTATTATTCAAGCTTTAGCTATTTTAGGATAGCATAAGCTAAAGCTAGTAGAAAACTTCTAACATACTATGAATGGAGTATCATAGTAACACCATTGCAATTTACTGATGTTAAGTTTTAATGGTAACAATATAAACCAAGGGCATCACCAACTGAAAATATGCCCAAAATCAAGAAAGGTGCAAGGTTAAATAAATTGAAATTATTCTGATATTAATGAGCATGAGGCCAAAAGCATGTTCAAATAACACAGCATAAAGTACGACTCTCAGTATAACAAGAATCTAAACTCTCATTATTTTCATTGTGAGATTTTCATCATCTTCGTTGTGAAAAGAAACCCCAGGAAAGCACCTGTAAATTACTTGCCCTGTCTTTTTTCTCATGTCTTCCCCAAACATACCTGTAAGTAATGCCCATGATGGTAATCTGCCTTTTTTTTTTTTTTTTTTTTTTTTTCTTTCTTTTAGGGGGTGTGTGTGTGTCTTTTTTTCAGCCTATAAATATTTTATTTCTGTTTGAAGCAAACAACAGTATTGATATGTACTAAAAAGGGTGTTCTTGGACTGTCATGACTCAGATTCCTTAATTTAATTTCAGAATTTAATATATGTTTGAGCTAGTTTCCCACACTGGAACCTAAATTGGAAGCTAAACTAAGGCATATAAATTTCACGAAATTGTTCACTTAGTAATATAGATTTAAACTAGAAAAATGGACAAATAACTTGAAGGAGGATCATATAGTATTTGAAGAGTTATGGAGAGTTCATCTCTGAAACAACATTCAACATAAAATTAAGTACAATGGTGACAACTTTGTTAGAAACTGATGAAGGCTATAATTTTCAACAGAATGGAGTTTGTAACTGATGTAATTTTTAAGCCACGTATGGTTTATTTATGTGATTTTGGGGCAGAAATTGTATTCATTTCTGATCTGGGAATCCTGTTACACCAGTGTTATTGAATGCCAGGTACTGCAGTTTTCAAGGAGATGCTAATTAGGTTCTTTTTTTGGCTCATATAAATCTTAACCATATGTGAACAAAATAGGGAAAGCGGGTAGGCTTTACATATGGAAAAGATTGACATTTCATATACCTCCCATATACTTATGCAATGAATTTGGCCAGATTAAAATTCAACACAGAAGCAACCATGGGTTTTGCACTTAACAACACAAAATCTGTTTCTGCTTAGATATTTCCAATTAAAAATATAATCCTTAAGACTCACACATCTATGACATATAAAAATAATTGCAACTAAGATGAGATTCAGGCAGGTAAGATACGAAAAGGATAGTCTATCTAAACTTAAAACACAGAAATAAGCACATCTGTTCTCCTTCACTGGTATATATAACAGCAATAATCTTAATTTATAAGGCATTTTTTAACAGAGATAATTCCTTGTTGAATTCCAGGCATATGTCCTAGACATATTTGCTATCGACAGAAGGGAAAGAGGGAGAGGAGGAAAGTGGGTATAATTAGTATCGTCTAGACTTCGTGTAGTAGTCTCCATTGAGAAGGCTTGTTTCTGCCGCAACTAGCTTAGAAGCTTGACTTCTAATGATATAACTACATTCAGTTTTCCCTTACGTATTCCTTATTATATGATGCACAAAAGTAAAATTACAGAATAATGTACATAATGGTGGAACACACTAAATATTTTTTCTAAGCCCATTCCAGACCTGGTTTTATATACCAAGATTGTAGAGGATAATTAGCAATAGTGATTTCAAAGTTGGGTAATCATATTTCTACTTCATATAGTAATAACTGTAGAAAGGTTCAATTTTACATAGATGAAGACTTTTTGTAGAAGTTTATACTTTTACTTTGGACATAAATTTCTCTTTTAACTACCAGGTGGGATTCACTTCATCTAACGCTTGCCATCTATTGTATAGACATCCACAGTGGAGTTATTGAGACCATTTTTGTAATCGCCATAGAGAAACAGATTCCTGTGGATGCAATTCATTCCATCATGAGATGAAAAGTAAGTGCCTGTTTCTCTTCATTAGAGAGGTCTTTAGGTAGCTAGCATAGATGCAGTATATGTAAAAATGATTTGAATTCTCCATATGCTTTTTCATCTGAACATGCCCAGGCTAGAGTGGAAGATTGGACTTCTTGTATTTCTTACAGTATGTGCAGGGTGGCTGAGATCCTGAGTATGTTGTTGGCAGGGGGGAAACAAAACGGCTGTACTGAAAACTGTATTTTTTCCCTGACAGAAGAGAAAAGTGAAATTATATTTGTTTTGTCTATTTAATATTAAGGAAATAATTTAGATGTTCAGATTTTATTTTAAACATAGCAATAAATATCAGTTTTCCATCCTAAAATTAAAGTGTTTCCTTGGTGCTAGTGACCCTAAGAATTTTGATGTTTGGGTGAGAATCAGGGACCTGGTTCTGTGAAGACATATATTCATATTTGTATATGTCAGCTGTTAACAGCCTTATTTGCTTAACAGTATTTGTAGTACCTGATAACAAACAGCATGATAGTAAATAAATATTTCCAAGACGGGAGAAAGGAGGAGGAAAAATAAGAAGTTTATAAAATGTTTTAAGTCAGATGAAATAACATTCTTGCAGGACTGAGTGCATTTCCATCACGGTATTTATTTATATGAAGGTTAATGCATAAATGTATAAAACTAAAAGCTTTAGGCAGCCTGTGTATGCTTAAACAAAAAAACCCAAAACATACAGTATAGCTTACAGTAAGTTTAATATATGAGGTGAAACTGTTGTGAAGATCTCTTTTCCATGGGCTCATAGGGGCATTAGCTCGAATCTAGCTTAGGGTGAGGAGTATACTTTAGAAAGTCATCTTTAAAGTTATTTTATGAAATGCTGTCAGTTTTCTGCTTTAAAGGTTACTGAAGTGTTCTTTTCCATTACAATGAAACATGATGCTCGTCTGTATTTTGACTTTTCAAGTTTTATTACATAGATCCAGAATGATCTGTTTACTGTATATTTATATATAACCTAGTCATATTCTAAAAAAACAAAGGCTGAGAAAATGTGCAACTGCTTACTGTAATATTTTTTAACTGATTTTTTTTTTCTCTTTCTCTTTTAAGGTAAAAAGTCAATATTGCAAAAATAGGACTGATTTAGCACGTATATTTTTTTACTACTTCTACTGAATACAATAGTCTACAAAAATAGTTATTGTAAACTTTGGCTCCAGAAGTGCAAATACCTCCGAAAAAAATAAACATTTCTTGTTCGAAACCGTATTTCTTCTAATAGAGCAAGATTTCCTCTGGGCTACTTTTCCTTTCTTTGCTTTCTATTGCTGTGAGGAATGTGTTCAGCTAACCTACTACCGATTTACTTGTGCCACTACCTCTTTGTAAGAGTGCCCTGATGCTGTTTCAGTGACCAGCTCTGAGCAGGCTTGAAAAGAATTAATTGCAAACATCAGAGCAGATGAACTAAGGTATCTAATTAAGTCTCTGAAATATCAAAGAATAAGTGTCTGCCTGTCCCAGAAGGTTGATTCAGAGGTTAATAATCAACTAAACAGTGCCAGGGACAGTTCTTCAACACTAAAGCCAACTGACATAGTCTGGTTGGACATGCCAAACTTCTGAAATCTTTTTGCTTCCAAACCAGGAGATGGGACAAAGAGGTGGAATGACCACATCCCTTCCTGTGTGAATCAGCCAGCCATCCCGTGAATAATTTGGGAGAGGATGAACTGGCCTAAGCCAAAACAATTTCAGGCATAGATCTAACACATAAATGGTACAGATGATCAACTATCTCTACATCCCAAGTGTTTGTGACTTAATTTACTAATACAGATCTACACAGAGATTCCCACCCTATTTCATGAATGGAGATGACTTAGTGCCACTGGAGGAATCCAAAATTAAAAAAAAAAAAAAAAAAGAAAAAAAGAAAAATCTCATTACATTTGCTATTGACTACATAAGAAGGTCTGGTGATTCAGTGCTTCCACACATCAAATTAAAGAGCTGCTTATGGTCTGCTGATAGGCAAAATACAATGGGATGTTGTGTCTATACAGGTTGCTCGGTTTTGGTTTTACAGGATGCAAAACTCTTATGCTGGAGCAAAGTACCATAAACAGTGGATTGCAAAGTAGTCCTTTTGTCCACCCTGCTGCAGTGGGGCACACTGTAAGCTAGAATGAAAGATTTATGAGCTTGGAGAGAGAAAAAATAATCAAGAGAAAAGCAAATTCGGTAGTGAGAGAGGGACATCCCTGAGGAAAGGTATTTGTATGGTTTGATCTCCATTTCCAGTTCTGTCCTTGATATACAGGGAAACAAATACAAGCTGTTTGGAAATACTAGACATGGTAGATGGATTTTTTTTTTTTGGACTGAGCAGCTTTCTGTCAAAAAAGCAATTTAGATGAAATTTTAACATCTATAGAAATGTGTCACTTTCAGCAAAACTTTCTGACAGAACTTAAGTGTGGAAAGAGTCTAAATATTTTGCTTTAAGAAACTGAAACATTTTGATAGTGATGTTTTTATTTTCTCTTTACACTGAAAGGAAAATAGTAAGAGAAGAAATATATATAAGTACTTGTCAAAAGAGAATAACGGGTTTGAGCAAATATGCTTTTTTTTGCATTTGAGAAAAATTAGGAAATTATGGGAGAAATTAAAAAAAGAAGGGACTAGATTATAAAAGGAAAATGTGGTAAGAGTGTAAAATAAAGGACATGAACATTCATGCCCATGAACTATTTTAGGCCTTAATTTTAAGGGGACGTCAAACAGGTTTTCCTGTGTGTGAAAATAAATATGTAAAAAGTCCCTGTAGGTATTTGTATATTTTCAAGATTGAATTTTCAGCGCAGCCAAATGTCAAAATGCTTGGGTATCTTTAGTACCCATCTGAATCAGTGTATCTTAATGTTGAACTACAAATACCTCACTGAAAATTTAATTCTGCTTAGATCTACTTGGCAAGAACTGAGCATACAGGCTCCTAAACTTCCATAAATTGTTAAGTTTATATTTACTAAACTTGAAAAGTTGTCCTTTGGCATTTTTTTATAAGATTCACAGTTTGTAACTGCACATTGTAGCATTCTAAGGGATTTTGCCTTTTGGTGGTGCCTTGCTGATTTTCAAGGAAACAGTACATGTTGGTTTCTCTGTAAGTGTGCTTTACAGCAGACTATTCAAAATAAGCATCACAGCAAACAGAAGCCTGTTGTCTGGAGAACCAGCCAATGACTAGCTTTATGAATTCTACTTCTCCTGAGGAATGTCATCACAAAGCAGCACACTTCCACGCTTCCCTCTTGTAGACAACACCCAGAATTTTGAAACCATTACTTTTATCCCATGGCCATCTATTGAAATCCTCACACTTCTTCCAGGATGAAGAATGTTTCACCTTTATGATCTTCATTCACTTTAGAACATGGCTACACAAATACCCCACTTACTAAGAAGTTAGAGAAGCAAAAAGAATGAGGAAGAAGTAACTGAGTGCAGTCAGCAACAAAAACTTTGATGTACACAATACTTGTGCTAGGAAGTGAAGTCCATATGTGTGTATATATCTCTCTAAATATAATTATAATTATGATATAAAATATTTTTATATAAATTTATATATATATATATTACTAAAGACACAGACTATGAACTTTTCATTGCTATATCAGACCTTAACCCACTTGATCATTGGACTGGCAGATACCAAGTTGCATTAGCACAGAGACGAGCAGAGCCATTCTTCCAGAGGTACTTTACATGTTGAATTAGGAATTTGTGTTTGAACTCCACTTGAATTACAAACTGATGTTATTTTGAGGTTTTGGGGACAAGATTCTGACATTTACTGAAATATTTACATTTAGGTCTTGAATCCTTACTCAACTGCTTACGTTTATTTATGTGTGTGACTGGTACTTGATATCCAAGCCAATGAAATAGATTAACAATCCCATAGGCTTTTGTGTGTTCAGAGTTAAGTTCTTCTCCAAGTTCTTTCATAGATCTGGACTTCATTCACTTTCTCTTTAGTCGTGTAATTTTGAATTTATCTATGATTAAAATAGCTGATTGTCTTCCCTTGAAAACATGTCACTGAAATCTAGAAACAACAGTTAAGTAAAATGTTGAAGTTCATATCCTGGGAGTAAAGAAAGGACATCACTGAAGAATTCGTAGCCTTTTTTCTCTTTCATTTAGACAATCTAATGAAAAGTAAATATGCTAAGAAGAGCCAATGAATATCAGCATAGTGAGACTAAAAGACTGCTGGATGAAGGTACAGAGGTCTTTCTGTAAGTGAAAGATATTTGGAAATCCAATGTAGGTATCGAACAGGTGCCTTAACTCTGCCACTGAAATGCCTTCCTTGCAGCAGTAGTCTTAATGCTAGATTTTTCTCTGTTTCTGGTTGACAACACTGCTTTCCAGTTGTCCCGAGCAGCCCTGTCAAGTACATGGCAGCGTGATCACCTTAGGCTGAAACTGTTTCAAATGTCACAAGCTTAGTAGAGCTCAGAAAGTAACTTCTGTTTGTGGTTTTGTTTTAGAGATCTGTTCTCCCACTGTTGCAGGAGGGGATTAATTTGTAAGGCAGCGTTTTTTTCTTTCTCTTTGACTAGTGAACCCCTATGATTAAGTCACTTATAAAACCCTTTTTTGAAGACACTCTTTGTCCTGGAAGTATCGCTATTCTATTATGGGGAAATAGGATCCAAAAAAAATACAGTGGCTAAGTCTGTAAAATGATCTTTTGATGCATAACAAATACACAGAGTAAAACCAGGCAGTGTTATAAATACAGCATGATCATGAGCTCATCACAAGGATCTTCAGTTTTGATGTCAGCACCTTAAATATACTGTTCAATAATAAAGATTTATTTTGTAGGAGTTCAAATATGATCCGAATAATGGTGCAGATGCTTTTGATACATATTAGGTTTTCCAGCAGTCAATTTTTAACTGTCTCACTAATCTTTTAAAAGTTAAGCATCTGGCCTAGAGACTATTTAGTGAAAATGTCACTTCTTTGTCACTGATTTTAGGATGGGACAAAACACTTTCTTAGCATATTTACCTATTTCCTTTGAACAGGTAGGAAACCTAGATATCTGTTTTGTCAAAAGTCAGGTGAAATGAAATCCATTGTCTTTCTAGATAATTTATCAAAGGAGAAGTTACATGAATTTACTTACTAATTGTTTGCATGATGATTTTTCGGAAAGTTTTTGAATCTCAGTCACGTGCAGGTAATGAGGTCAGGTAGCTAGAAGCTGAAGCTAGACATATTCAAATTAGAACGATCAACATGACTGTTGAAAAAATTGGTTAAACTAGAGATAAATTTGTTCCATTGACATTGAGTATTTCTGTATTAAGCTCAGATGTCTGAAGTCTTCCTAAGTGGTAGTTTACCTAAATGAGAAGTATGGACATGATGGAAAGCCCACATATAAAAATCTATTACCTGTTTTATGCAGCAGGTCTGAAGGACCTATCATAAAAGACTGAAAACATTGCACATATAATACTAATGTCATCTTGGAACACTAATCCTATAAAAAGAAATCTAAACTATGTAATCCCCTCTTCGGACAGCAAAAACTTTTATTATGAATGTATGTTCTTCCAGATTATTTACATCATCTTGTATTCAATACACTTAGCCTATTTATGAAAAATTGACAATATGAAAAGGTTATCATTTACAGATCTAAACCCATTCTATATCCTAAATATCCTTCATATATTTATCTGTATTGGTTTAGAGGATTTTTAATGAGCTCTCATTATTGTTTAAAACAGAAGACCAAAAGTAACAGCTCTTAAGTGCAGTTCCACATAGCAGCTGCTAAATTTTTATTTTGCAGATGTGGAAAATCTACCCTGTACATTATTTTGAGCTCATCTGACCAAATACAGACAGTGGCATCTGAGATAGTCACCCCAAGATCCTTTTATAACTGATGGAAAAAAAAGAGGCACTTTAAGAGATTTTACCGAACAACTGGGCCCTAAAATTGCCCCCTTCTTCTGACAGCATGAAAGTAGGACTGCTAGTTCAGATAGAGATAGATTACTAGTTCAGATAGTGTATATAACTTCAATTTAGGTGAGATTAATTACATTTTCTCTAATAAAAAAGCTGAAATGTGGCCCAGATTCTCACTGCATGCATCACTTACAAAAGAAACCAGCCTTACTGGTAAGTTTGAGCAGTAAAAAAATAAGATACCTATGAAAGACCTGAAGTAAGCAAAAACCACTGGTTTGGGGAGGAGGATCCTATCTTGGCTTCTGCTTCGCATATAAACTTTTCCATTAAATTCTAACCAACCCTGGACCCTGAAAGGGGAAATAAGAGGCCAGCCACAGCCTCCGAATTCCTGGAAAAGACTTGACTCTTTATAGAATCAGCATAAGGTTCTGCTCTTTCTTCATTTCTGGATTTGAGTCTTCATTCCCTGTAATTCATGACATAAATTC
This sequence comes from Haliaeetus leucocephalus, assembly GCF_000737465.1. NCBI lineage: Eukaryota > Metazoa > Chordata > Aves > Accipitriformes > Accipitridae > Haliaeetus > Haliaeetus leucocephalus. The sequence goes on along the minus strand of NW_010972468.1, from coordinate 2,941,024 downwards.
ATTCTTATGATACAGAACAGAAGGTGTCCCTTGACCTTCCCATCTCCTAATGTGGGAACCTGGGATACAGTCCAATCTGCTTCCACCTCCACTTGCAGCACCTGCTAATCCTGCTGCTGTCCTTGATTTTTTTAGGGACAAAACAAGCAAACAAAAGGATCTGACTCATGTCAATTTTACTGGTTCTGTTAGTAGAACTGACAAAATATTTCATGCTAAACAAGTGTGGTGGGGTGGCCCTGGCTGGACGCCAGGTGCCCACCAGAGCAGTTCTATTCCTCCCCTCCTCAGCTGGACAGGGGAGAGAAAATATAAGGAAAGGCTCGTGGGACAAGACAAGGACAGGGAGAGATCACTCACCAATTACTGTCACGGGCAGAACAGACTCAACTTGGGGAAATTAGTTTAATTTATTACCAATCAAATCAGAGTAGGGTAATGAGAAAATAAAACCAAATCTTAAAACACCTTCCCCCCACCCCTCCCTCCTTCCCGAGCTCAACTCCACTCCCAATTTTCTCTAACCACCCCCCCGGCGGTGCAGGGGGACGGGGAATGGGGGTTGGGGTCAGTCTGTCATACCTTGTCTCTGCCGCTCCTTCCTCCTCAGGGGGAGAAGGACTCTGCACTCCTCCCCTGCTCCAACGTGGGTCCTTCTTACAGGCTGCAGTCCTCCACAAACTGCTCCAGTGTGGGTCCCTTCCCCAGGCTGCAGTCCTTCAGGCACAGCCTGCTCCAGCGTGGGTCCCCTGCGGGGTCACAAGTCCTGCCAGAAAACCTGCTCCAGCGTGGGCTCCTCTCTCCCCGGGCTGCAGGTGGAGATCTGCTCTGACGTGGACCTCCCTGGGCTGCAGGGACACAGCCTGCCTCACCATGGTCTTCCCCACGGGCTGAGGGGAATCTCTGCTCCGGCGCCTGGAGCACCTCCTGCCCTCCTGCTGCACTGACCTGGGGGTCTGCGGGGCTGGTGCTCTCACATATTCTCACTCCTCTCTACGGCTGCAGTTTTGCCACAGTTTCTCCCCCCCCCCCCCTTTCTTAAACATGTTCTCCCAGAGGCACTACCACCATCGCTGATGGGCTCAGCCTTGGCTGGCGGTGTGGTCCGTCTTGGATCTGGCTGGCATTGGCTCTGTTGCACATGGGGGAAGCTTCTAGCAGCTTCTCACAGAAGCCACCCCTGTAGCCCCCTCTGCTACCAAAATCTTGACATGCAAACACAATAAAACAAGTTCTGATATATTTTTCAAAGTTTGTTTGTAGCAAATCCATTTATGCATAAAGTTTCATATGTTCAGAAAATTCATTTGTAAATAATCTTTCAATTGTTTTTGAGTAAGAGTCAAAGACATCAAAGGTATCCATTTAGATATCAGGAAAACAGTATTTTCCTGCTTGTGTTCTGAACAAGGGGTTGGACTAGAAAAATTTTTTTTAGATTAAAATAAAATCTGTTATGTAGGCCCTGTTGCCTTACTTTATGAATAAGTGCAAGATAAGATTTTTCATTCTCTGAAGATCTATTAGCCCTTAAAAATACTTTAGCTTTTTATTTTATGTTTTATTGAGAATCACTTGAAGTTAATTGAAAACATTGAATCAAATAGTAAGAACTCTGGTCAACTTTTTTATGCCTGGGGCTTACAATTATTTAAAAGCCTAAGTAAAGCTATAGGTTATGAGGTGTAGGCCCTTAGATTTCAATATTCTGGGCTTACATTTTTATCATTAGTG